>NW_017306081.1:1355901-1359295 GCF_001594115.1 Trachymyrmex septentrionalis | reverse complement strand
TATATATATATATATAAAGAATGTAATGCTTTATCTTTTAAATACAATTTATCCTGATTATAATTTTTCAATGATTACATTTTAATGAACGACTCTTCTTAATTCTTGTTGGAGAACTGCTACCGTTAATATGGTCCAAATGATTCAGTGAATGCTAGACATAATTTGTAACCAAATTTAAATTAATAATCGGACAATAATACTATTAATTAATTAAAAATTAACAGATAGTTGAACGTTAAATGAGAAAAAATGAATCGAGAACTCCCCAAATGCAATTTAATAGAAAAATTGTAGAATTTTAATAACTAATTTTGTCAAATTTAAAAAATGTCATTATAAGTGACTCGTCAGATCAGTAATCGTATTATGATTCATCGAATATTATTCAAGCATTATATGCAAAGTCAAGAAGCATGGTAAACATAAACAAGACTCTCAAAACAGTTTTTAACATTTCTCATTCCTGTCAAGGCGCATGCTCACGTATAAAAAGTATCTATTTTTATTTTTTTCAAAACATTAGTATATACATAATACAGAAATTCTGTATCTGATTTTAAATTTAAACTATTTCCTCGTAATGTAATATGTAACGTTTCAGAAATGAGTCTTCTGCTTAAAAATCTCTCATAATCTCTCATAATCTCAATGTTCTAATCAAATTCATTTGTTTTTTTTATAATAGACAAGAATATTGGCTTTATTATTCCATCTAGAACAACGCAGAATAGAAAGAAAAATGAAAAGACTTGTTTTAAAACACACTAATGACAAAGTTATGAACACGAAACCTATATAATATTTTTATTTTTTGTGTAATGATAACTTTTTTCCAAGTAATTCCATATGGTTACATGATAATGGGATATCCTCTTCAATTGACTTTTCCTTTATATCATCCTACATAGAATACAATAAAATCCATATTGAGCCTTTTTCATTTTCCTATTCATTGTCACATAAAAGTTAAGTATCTTCTCTTACATATATTAAAGATAAATAGTTTGTAAATTTATCTAATTGTGATATACCAAATAATGTACGTTGCCTGCTATAACTAGGGGGTAACTTTTCACTTCCTACTAACAACACGAAAATTAATTGCATTGAGGTGATCAAAAATATTGAAAATAATATTAAGAAATTAAACATTAATAAACAATTAAAAGTTAGAAACAGATCTATACCGATCATTAAAAGTTTGATAGCTCATTCATCTAACGACAATATCAGACAATAATTCTTGATCTAAAATCCACTAACAATTTTATTAAGAATAACTCACAAATTATATGTACTAGAGCCGATAAGGGTAATACGATATCACGATTGCGTTAAATGAGAATAATTAAAAACAAAAATGTTGTCAATGTTACATGATACGGATACTTATATGAGAGTTGATCGGGATCCCACGAGAAATCTTATGAATAGTGAGTTAGAAATATGCTCACAAGATGGATCAAAAAAGTATTTTATAAATACCATAATTAATTTATAAAAAAATATATTGCAGCGACGGGGCTTATGCTATTCGAAAAATTCGCAAATGGGGAAATCTATACAGATTTATAATTTCTTCTATAGATAGTTCATTACATCCTCTCGTCTAATTTTTGCATAATATAATTAACAATGTACTAAACCATATAGCCATATCAATAACAGTTTCAAAATAGTTGAATCACTAAATTAGGAAACAATTAGACAACAATTATATCGTAATTTCATCAGATGTTATTTCCCTTCTTATAAATATACCGGTTAGGAGAATATCAAGATTATGGATTGTGATAGATTTTTACAGAATCGACTCATTTCTAAAATGATACATATTACACATTAAAAGAAAACAGTTTAAAATCCGATACAGAATTTCTGCATTTTGCATATACTAATAATTTGAAAAAATTAAAATATTGTGTTGGAGAAAAGTTTTGCGGTATTTTGTTAGCTCAAACAAATTATACATAAAATATCTTTGATAAAAATGATCAAAATTTAAATTTAAAAAAAGGGTTTTAAAAGTTGAAATTTCTACTTTTAAATGGTTATTATTATATATTTTTTGAATTTATGTAAATTTTGTAATTTTTATATATAGAAAACTACGAGCTGAAAAGAAGAGAAATTTTTTTTAATGGTAGCACTCCTCCAACAGGAATTGAAAAGAATCGTTCATTAAGATGCAATCGTTGAAGAATTATCAGAATAAATTGTGTTTAAGAACTTAGTGTTACATTTACATACGTTATTAATTTATTAAAAATCACTAGAAGTCGAAACGTCCAAAAATGAAATATTATTGTTTATACATTTGAATTATAAAATATATAGTTTATTATAGCGCACCTTTAACCACGCAGTTTACTCTCAATTACCTGTTTAATGAATTATTTTTGTTTTAATTTGGAGAGTCTCTCATATTTAGATTTAAAATGTAATAACTGTTATAATAACTGCTCGTCAATTAAGATTCACTTTTCATTCACTATTACTATCTCATACTATGAATACTATATACCAGAATCGTGCACATTATCTCAAAAAAGTAAGGCGTTACCGTTATTTAAAAAAAAAAGTAACTCGTTACCATTACTTGTTATCAATTTTACCGTAACTTTGAAAGTTATTTTTTAATTACTTTTTTTTATAATGCTAAAGTAAGTTATTAGAGTTTAAAATTACATTAGCTGATAATTAATTTAATACTAAATGTGAAATAAATATTCAAACTTGAAATTCTCAATAATAAATATTCAAACTTCTCTACTAACTAGTTTGTATAAAG
Organism: Trachymyrmex septentrionalis; assembly: GCF_001594115.1. Classification (NCBI taxonomy): domain Eukaryota; kingdom Metazoa; phylum Arthropoda; class Insecta; order Hymenoptera; family Formicidae; genus Trachymyrmex; species Trachymyrmex septentrionalis. Next base: position 1,356,501 of record NW_017306081.1, on the reverse strand, counting down.
AGCAAGCTTTTCTCTATATTAAACTTACCTAGAGTTTTACCAGTTCTTTATTTTACTTAGATAATATCGTTATTTTAATGTACTCATTTTTATAAGAATTTAGATTAAACATTATTTTTAAACGTTAATGTTCCCTGGTGGAAATAAATCGATGAAATCTTTATCAATAGACCCATTTCAGTATAATTTATAATAAAATGGGTCAATTAATAAAGATTTCAGCAATTTTTAGCGATTTCAACGATTTATTTCCATCAGGATTCTTATTATATGATTCTTATTATTTTAATATTTATTGTCCGTACCAAAAATGTATAGTATATAACACATCGGTCAATAAGTCCCCGGTCTAGCAAAGAAAACACAAGTGTTACATAAAAATTCGAATTTATTCATCAATATAGTTTCCTTTTAAGGCAATACAATCAGTCCAACGCCTTTCCAAACGTTCGATGCCGGTTTTGTAGAACGATTTTGGCTGACCCTCAAAATACGCATCAGTTTCGGCGATGACCTCCTCATCCGATCGAAATTTCTTCCCAGCGAGCATTTTTTTGAGCTCAGCGAATAGTCGCTGGGGGCCAAATCTGGCAAATACGG
>NW_017306081.1:1355054-1355667 GCF_001594115.1 Trachymyrmex septentrionalis | reverse complement strand
GCTCTCTATGTGTCAGACCGGGGACTTATTGACCGATGTGTTATATGTAATGTGAATTATATATTTTCAACATTAGCAGTGCCTATTAGAGTACAGTATAAGATATTAAGTATATATAAAATTTAAGTATAAGTATAAAAACTTTTTAAGAAATTAAGAATAAATTATAAAATAAGAAAATAATAGGTAACTGAAGTAACGGCTAAATTCGTTACTGTAAAAATGTAACGACGTTACTGTTACCGTTACAGACAGAAAAAAGTAACGATCATTACTAAAAAAAGTAATGAAAACGATAACGGCGTTACAAGTAACGTGTTACTTCGCAACCCTGCTATATACTATATCAAAAGCAAAATATATATACAATAAAAGTTCTTGCAAAGTATATGTATATGAATATGTAGGTTTGTTTTTTGTTCCTAAACGAGGATTGCATTAGAACTGAACTGAATTGAACTACTGCAGAACTGACGAGTGTAAGCGTGCAGGTAAGAAATAAAAAACATTTTAGTGCAAGATAAAAATGGCGTCCCATATTGTTTACATGGAAGTATTAGATTCGTATAATGAAAATGAATGCAATTAAAAAAAATTCTTAATCAAAGATAAT
>NW_017306081.1:1349210-1354954 GCF_001594115.1 Trachymyrmex septentrionalis | reverse complement strand
AACATTTTAGTGCAAGATAAAAATGGCGTCCCATATTGTTTACATGGAAGTATTAGATTCGTATAATGAAAATGAATGCAATTAAAAAAAATTCTTAATCAAGGATAATGATGACAAAATGTTTTTATATGTAGGCTTGCTATCATTTATATATATATAATATTTATCATTTTATTACTTGTAAATTCTCGGAAATTATTTAGAAGACGGCTTTCACCTTCAATTTTAACAAAAATTGAGCTCATTTATCGCACTTTTACATGAAACGAAAGAATCTGGCAGAAAATGTCATGCCTAGTCCCGCGAACCGAGATATTAAGCGTTGATGACATTGTGGTTAGCAAATCTGTCACACCGACTTAATGCAACGCTATGTACACGTATTTTTAGTCTGTATTTATTTAGAATCGTTACTTTACCTCCGATTTTAATGAAATTAGGCTCATTCGATGCATTTGTATTCAAAACAAAAGCCTGTCTGTTCTTACTATGTGCGAAAAATTGTAAACCCCTAAACGATGAAAGGGAGACGGTTTGAATATTAATAAACAAACATTAATATATCGCTAGAACAAACATTAATATATCGTAGAAGCAAAAAACGTATACACACGTAGCCATAAAGCATAAAAATGTGATCAAAGCACATGCTTTCATCGCGATATTTCGCAGCTGACAGATTTTCTATCCTCAATAGTCGCCAACGCTTAATATCTCGGTTCGCGGGCACAACAATTTACTGTCAGATTCTTTCGTGCAAAAACGCACGAAATGAGCATAATTTCACTGAAATTAAAGGTGAAGGGTGTGTCTTCTAACAGAATTACCAATTCTCGCACTACTTATACAAAGTCTTTTTTCTATGACTGAACTAGTGCTTGTACTGCTTGCATTGACTTCAGACCTGATGCAGCCAGTACAGTGAATTCGTGCACTGAGTTCTGTTGCACTGGAACAAAAAACACCGTCGCTGACGCCATTTTAGGAACAGAAGACGCTTTTTTAACTAGTGTAATCAGTGCAGGAACAGAAAACAAACTTTATGTTTCAATAAAACAACACAATCGACAGAATCGACTTGAAAAAAATATTTCAAAAATTTTTCCTTTGTTTTCGTTAGACAATAAATAATTATATGTAGGTATATGTATCTTATTTAAAATGAATTGTGTTAATCAAAAACAAAATGAGCTATGTTTACAGCTATTACAAACTGTTACATTAATATATACAAAATAATGTATAATGCAGGTATATATGTGTAAAAATATGATCTAATTTAATTTTTTTCTAAAACACGAAAATAGTTTTCGGATATACTTTATAAGTCTAATTTATTCTGTCGATTGCGAATGTTAATTGGAAAAAGTTTCCATTTAAATATAAGTTGCAATAATTTTTGTTGTGGGAATATTTTCTCGCTTCTAACATTACAATCTGAGATAGCAATGGTGAGTGAATGCGAGTTTTAATTTGATATTTATATATATATTACATACTTCAGCTTCAGTTTAAGACTGTCTTTCAAGGCCGACAAATAATTAATCGGCAGTTTGCTTGAACTGAAAATTGAACTGAAAAGATTGACGCAAAAATATTATTTGACACCAAAACCCGCTTTAACCATAAATATGGTAACCATAAATACTTCTTCAGTTACTTATATTTCTTGGTTGATTTTTATTTGCTATACTGTTTATGACAAATAAATTATATTTCTGTTTAATAAATTTCTTTTTCTTCTTTTTGAATCAGGTCAATTGCACCTAGTTTTCTTATGCGTTTCAACGATACCAAGATTATCTCGTGTTCACAAGTCGTCGCGGTCTCTTGTATCGAACTCGTTGTCGTTCTTAAGAAGAAAGAACAAGTAAGAAAAGGAGAAGATGAAGAAGGTGGAGGAAGGAAGATGCAGAATATATATGCGAGGCGAAGTTTTAATAACGCGCGCTTCCTCTTCCCTCCGTTACAAGTTGTCCGTTACTGCTTTACGAGCGGATAATTATAGGACGATCCGTGCGCGCTAATGCGCATGCAGAATTTTTTCTCGGTGGGCGCCCCTTTCCGCGTTTCGCGTCACAACGAGGGCGGAATATGATCAGGCGGCTGACAGGAATGGAACGCTACACGCGGGATGTGAGACATGCTACGAAGCAGACAATTACGCGGACAGAGTGAACGATAAGATCAGGAAATATTAATGACGTCGCGATGTCGGGATCCCGAGCTGGAGAGGTGCAGCATCACCCAGGAGCTTGTAGCCGAGCGTGCAGTTTTGTCGTCGCGTTTATTTTGTCATTCCACGTAGCTGATGTGAGAAAATTAATAACGAAATTTTTACGAAATTTCTAACATATATTATAACAATTCTGTAATGCAAAGTACATAAACAATAAAAAATTAAGGGCTATAAGCCAAGCTGATGCTGCTATAACAATGTTATATTAAATATTATATTAAATGTAATACACTAGATTAAAAAGATCATGACAAACTTTTATTGGATCATTTTCGGTATTAAACACTTCTAAGGATCGAGGTCAAATGTGATCTTACATCATAGACATAATAATAATTGACTGCGTATTCCTATGAAATTGTCATTATTGGTTTAGAAAGAGTGAGATAGCTTGTATATCTTTGCCTCTCTTCCCTTCCCCATCTCTCTCTTTCTCTCTCACATACACACACACACACACATCGTTGAAGAGATACTGATACAATTTAATTCTTTCTTTTCCAAAATTAGAAAATGCACAGCTTATGTATATCATTACGTCTACGCCCATAGCTCCGTTAGTCCTAAAGCGTTCTTTTATAGCAATTATTTGAATCGATTAATAAACTTTATTTTATTTTTGTTTCTAGAAGTCAAAGGAACAATTTTTATTTTATTATTTTTGTTTGCAAATTTTATACACCGAAAAAAATTAAATAAAAAATGATTAAATAAAACATCGGGTCGGATCCGACCTAATCTTTCTGAATATGTTCTAAAAATCTATCATACCGTTAAAGGATTAAATTAATAAAATAATTGTATTATTTTAATATAGTATTATTGTCAATATTACAACTTAAATTGGCTCAGTTTTTTATTTTCGATTATTTGATTTTTATTGAATTTTAATTCGCTGAGTCTTATTTCATATATTGTTCTCTAAGAGATATAATATTTCAGTATCAAATCGTTTCTTTGCAAATGCAAATTGTAAATTATATCTCCATTGCAATGCATCACTTATAATTATACACTAATTAATTAATATTTTTCAAATAATTATCAGTTTCCACTCCATAAAAGACTAATGCGTTACACTGCGAAGTTTCACATCTAATTTATGATTGCGTAAAACTGCAAGATCGACGTTTATGCAAGTCGATGCTAACGTCGAATCGCCGCAGCAGCAATCTGGTCTACGCGCATCCGGTCGCGTTTCGAGACTGCTTTATTGCCGGTTTCGAGGCAGCCACGTCGTTCCAAAGTTTTCTCGTCGGGTAACGCGAATTCAATTAACCGTAAGCGTTTCTCTGCGGTCGACACGTGGGCGAGCGCGTATAACACCGGCATGCATGCGCGAAAAGGATGCATGCATCCCCGAGTGTAGAATGCGCCAGTTACTGCGCAACGCATGATCCCGTGGCATCGTCTTTTTTTTCAGACTTCATCCTTCTCATGCTCCGTGCCCTGCGACCGAAAGGGCAAATTACTTCGATCCTTGCTTCAACTGCCCTGAAACCGCAATTGCTCAAGAACCGACAATTAACCGGCGTGCGGTACACATGTAGTGAGACATGACGAGACGAGACTCATACCTAAGATGCGTTCTGCATTTAGACTCGGATAAGGATGTGAGCAGTCACACTTTCAAACTAAAGTGTAAAAAGGAAAAAAGAAAGTTCACCTCGAATGAATTTAATTGGGCAAATGTACACTTATTATCAGAGAAAAAGACAGCGGTAGCAACTATAAAGCTGGCAACTATTATACAAAATTTTATATGTAAAATTAGCCCTCCGTATGCAATCATAATTTTATTTCCTTTATCTGCAATTTAAGTTTCTTGTTCAGCTCAAGTTTTTCTATTGATAGAGATTTTAAAATATGTGGGAAAATTCAAAGTTAGCTTTGAACATCTCTGTTGTATTATCTAACAATGTTTTATTTTAAATGTTTAAACATTTATTTAATAAAATAAAATTTGACTAAACATGAGAAAAACATGAAAATTTATTTTAAAATGTATAATTTAGCAAGAAGAAAATCAAACTTTACCGTCTTTGTTCACTTTAGAAAAGTGTACTAAAAGAAGACGCAAGATTGCAAATGTTTAGTACATATGTATTATGCATAGTGATAATACGTTGTACATAATACATATAGTTATACAAAATTATATTATAAAATTATACCATAAAATTAAGCAATAACTATAAATAGTTTATTCAACTGTACATATACACATTAATTCTACATATACAACTTGTATATTTGTCATCTTTATGTTACTATCACCACGTCTTTTCCTCTAACAATGAATGTACATTTTTCAAATTAGATTCATTTGAAGTGAAATGTTTTTCCTTTTTTTGAAATAACTATAAAATAGTTTGTTCATCTATATGTACTACACATTAGTGTTAATTTAATTGTACATTTATTCTACAATAATTCATATAAAACTTATATAGTTGCTACATTATATTTTTTTCTGAGTAACACGAAACTTTCTGAATTTCTACTTTTCTACCTTCTGGCATCAATTTTTATTCGAGATGCAAAACGTTTCGTTTCAAATAGATACCTATACGAAATTCGCAGATCTTAAGAATGCAAGAGAGTTGTTGAAAAATATTGCCAGTGTGAATACAGTCGTCTCACTTAGAAATCGGGAGGAATTCTCGAGGTCTACGCAGGAGAATACAAGAAGTCACTATAGATAATAGATCTATGGGATGAACACGTAGTTTAGAATCTCGATCGGGGTCATCGAACACGCGATGAACGTGATAGATTCTATCTGGGTCGGCCCACCACCCAAATACTAATTGGATACGGCTTTATTTATACCCCGCGATGCGGCCAGCTCCCATAGTAGTTTACGTGGCGTGCCTTACACGTGACATTCTACCACCGCGTCCTCTGCCATCCTACGACCGGCCGATCGGATGGGCGCCAACCATCTCGACCCTCCTTTAGCCAACTGCAATCATTTGGGTATGCGTCCATAGGCGCAGAAACGTTTCAAGAAATTTTTATCACTCGGCCTTGAGAGTAGATATTTTATTTTTGCAATTTTAGACACGCATAAAGCACGATATTTTATTTTTCTAATTCCATTCAGAAACATAATTATTTAATAGTATTCTAAAATAGATATATCGCTCGTATATATACAAACCAGTAAAGAAATTTAATCAATATCAAAACTTTAACAAGGCGATTAAAAGACTAGTAGAGATTAATAATGTAAAATTCATGTTACAACTGACATAACTTAAACTCACAGAACTTAATAGTATAAAAAATATAATAAAATAAAACAGTTATACATAAACATATAATTTTGTGCTTAAGAACAAACTTAAATGATTCAAAGAATCACATATGTAATAATTATTTAAAATGTGTGAATGTCGTTTGCTCCTATAGAGTTATTTTATTTAAAACTATTCCTATATTTTATATGTGTTTAACACATATATATACATTACACACACACACACACACACACACACACACA
>NW_017306081.1:1339497-1349110 GCF_001594115.1 Trachymyrmex septentrionalis | reverse complement strand
ACATATGTAATGTATTACATACATATAAAATATAGAAATATTTTTAAATAAAATAGCTCTGTAGGGGCAAAAGACATTCACATATTTTGAATAATTATTGTATGTAGGATGTAATCCTTTGAATCATTTAAACTAGTTTGCTCTTTTGCGCTAAATTATATTTTTATGTAAGAAGATTATAACATAAAAATTTCGAATATAAATATCAGTTAAAATATCAGTTTAAAATATTAATAGATATTAGATGAAAAAAATATATTAGATACTTATGGAAAAATTAGAAATAGAAGTAATAGCCGTAACGAAAAGCTAGATCTTTAATGCTTAAATAATTTAATTTGAGTTACTATATATACTGTATATATATACTTGCATATATACCGTATTATAGTTATATGAAACTGAGTCATATTGAACTGTACGCCGAATTGGTTTTCCGGACTTGTAAACGCAATTAAACTACTGTAATAATATCACGAATTAAATTGACAAGCAATTTTAATAATTGTATGCTCAATCTAGCATTCTATTAAAACTTATTAAAAAGATGTTGAATCATTTTAAGCATTAAAGATCTATCTTTGACCGTTACAGCCATTCTATTTCTCATTGTTGAATTTTCAAATATAAAGTCCAGTAAAATTCTTGTTGTTTATAATACATCGTCTGAAAGAAAGACGTTTCCATGCATATACTGATTATTGCGAAGAATATTACTAAGGCCTCGATCTAAGGACGCTCGTACGGAATACAAGAAGTCCGGATTCGAAAATATTATCTTCCGACCGAGGTAATATTTTTTGCAATAAATTTATTTGCAATTTTGCAACATATTAATATCTTTTTAATAGGATTGATTGAACATCAAATTATTAAAATTGCTTGTTAATTTAATTTGTGATATTACTACAGTAACAGCATGAGTTTAATTGGGTTTATAACTCTAAAAAATCAATTCGGCGCGCAGTTTAAATGACTACAAATATGGTATTATACAAGTATACATATATATAATATAAATAAGATGTTTTAACTAACTTAACCATCTAAAATATCTTCGTTGTTTTTAATGATACGAGAAAATACCAAAGAAAAAAGTTGTTCGATTCGAAAAAGCACATATTATGATAAGCAAAAAATTTTTCTCAAGATCATATTTTTTGAAACTTAAAGGTCATCTCCACTTTTTTTAAATGAAATTGTATGATTTTTTTTTATACAATATGATTCCTCTAATTATTCTGAATATAAAAATATTAAGGTAGTGATATCAAAAAACCAATATTTTACGAGATATTTTGTATTTTATTTTAGTATATATTGACATAAAATGGTAAATAACTCGTAAATTATTAATTTTGTGTTAATTGTACTTTAATATTTTTATGAAAAGAATAATGAAATAAATCAATTGGTAGAAAGAAGACACATAGTTGTTGATTTAAAAAACTATCCATTTTGCATATATATTTTTTTAAAACAACTATGTATTTTCCACCAATTGATTTATCTCATTATTCTGTTTATAAAATTGATAAGGTATCGATTATAAAAAAGCTAATAGTTTACGAGTTATTTAACATTTTACGTCAATATATGCCAGAATTAGATATAAAATATCTCGTAAACTGTCGGTTTTTTTATATCACTACTTTAATATTTTTATATTCAGAATAATTAGCGGAATCATATTGTGTAAAAAGAATCATATATTTCTATTTAAAAAAGTGGAGGTGATCTTGAAGTATCAAAAAATGACCACGAGAAACATTTTTTGCTCATCATAACATATACCCCTTCGAATTAAACAACTTTCTCCTTTGATATTTTCTCGTATCATTAAAAACGGAGATTTTAGATAGAAGAAAAACGTATAGTAATTCAGATTTAAGCATTGAAGATCTAAGTTTGAACTTTACGACCATTACTTCTATTTCTTATTGTTGTATATTCAAATATGCGATCCAACTCTTATTGTTTAAAAAATTAAAGTAGTAGAGTCAGTTTATATAAGTTTCTTATTATAAATGTATTTTTAATATAATAAGAATGTGCAAGATCTTACACATTTTCGTCGTAATTAACGTATGTCTTAGAAATTTTCGCAGAACTGTTGAACGAAAATCGTTGTTCAAGAATTCAGCGCAAAGTACAGTGGCGACTTCTAAATATGACTTTTTGAATTTTCGTAAAAAAAGCCTTATTGATTATGTAGCATTGTAATCCCTAAATGTTAACAACGCATATTTCATAGCAAGACAGAAAATTAAATCAATTCCAAATTTAAATTATGTTTGTGTATATGCTTTTGAATACTCTGTCGTTTAAACATTGTCGGATAAGCGTTCTTAAATTTAAAAAAAAAAAAAATTTATCAACGCAGGCTTATGCGAGCGAGCGGAAAAACGAACAAACAGCCAGCGGAAAAATGATATAGCGGGGTAATGGCACGGAAGTGCTCACCGCGCTGCGTCTAAGGGTAGAAGCGAGAAAAGACATTGTCTTTGCAATTATGTTGTACCGAGAGGAGAAAGAAAGGAGGATTACCGTCGAGACGAGATTTGCGGTTGGTTTCACGAGAATAGTAAAAGGATATGCCTAACGCTATGCGGAGTACTTGAAAGTTATATTGCACCTATACGGTCTAAAACCCCCAAACACTACCGAGCCGCGTTGAGAAGCGCCGAGCGCATTAACTCCGTGGAATTTTCATTTGAAATCCTTGCCACGAGACTGACCGACGTGCATTCCGCGTGCCTGCTGTCGTTAAATTGTCTTTGAGAAATCCGTTACCACTTGGCCATCCTGATCGTAAAGATGTTGGGTGTTTCAATCATAGGCGCTGTTACGAGCGAAATACATTCATAGAAAGAACGATTTTGCTGAAGTATTTAAAAATTCAGCTAGATACAGTTCTGAAAATAATTTTGTAAAATCATCAAAATAATTACGTAGAAATTTTACAAAATAATTACATAGATTCTAGTGTGTTGAGCAATGCACTACAAAAAAATGTTGACACTCCAGCAACCAACTTGAGTGTTCTACATAATCAAGTACACACACGCACGCACGCACGCACGCACATTTACAATTTACATAATAATTTAATAGTCCAATAAAATTATTTTTGGATCTGTATCTAGTTAAATTTTTAGACTTTCAATCAAACTATTCTTTCCATTGTAATATTCCGTTGTAATAAATTTCTGTTGTAATATTTTGGGGTATTGAGAGTAGATGATTGTTTATTTACACCAGAGGTTATATTGAATTGAAGAACTGAAGGCAAGTTGAATTGAAGACCTATTCACACATTTGCTACTACAAGAACTAACTTCCAGATCGAGAGAAATGTTCGTATAAATAAAGAGACGAAATTTCGTAAAATAATGACCAATAACGCGATGCCTTCTGATATGATTTGGTTTTTAGAAGATAGGAAAGAGTATAATACAAATTATTTTTTTTTATAACCAGGTTTTGATTCTTTAATTATAACAATTAAATAACATTGTTTCAATCGATATTTTAATTATTTCATAAAAAGAATGATTTAGAATATTTCAGAAACTATAACAAATTAAAATAATAGTTATAATTTAAATTTCAAATATACAAGGGTTGTTCGACAAGTTTTGAGTTCCAATATGAAGATAGTATTACTCGTTAAAACCATTCTGGTAATATAATCGTAATATGTTTTGCAAGATACCTGTGAAAATTATCGCCATTGTGGATGCTCAGTTGTTGCTTGACAGTTATTTATGCCAGTCGATGTCAGTATTTTTTTAAAAATGGAAAAAATTGAATATTGACGATCGCTATAATAAAAATTTATGAATTGCACTAATTTAAATAACCTGTAACCAACAACCTGTAATCATTCAAATAATATAAACAAGTTTTAATATGCAAACGTTTCGATCTTTAATAACGGTCCCCTTTAGTGAAACTATATAATTTAATTATACAATATAAATTAATATTTTAGATCTATCTTACATATTCCTCTTCTTAATCAACTTCAAATGAATTGATTATCCAGTCCTTCATATTCTCCATACAATTTACGGTTCTCATGTTAGTTCATAGATTCTGTGGCAGAATCATCGACCGGGAATTTATTGGAATTATTTGTTACTATTTTTTAAGAAAGTTTTGTCGTATGCTTAAACTAAAATATATACAATGGCTTATTTAAGTATTAAATGTAGAGAAATGTTTAGAGATATCTGTATATGATACGTTAAACTGTTTTGATAGAATTAATAAACTATTGTAATGGATGTAACCAAATAATGTAGCGAAAACCCAGAATTTGAAAAAAGATGTTGATCGATAACATGTGTATATAGCACATATGTATTAATACTTATAGTATAAAACTATATACACATATAAAAGTTGTGTTCATAACATTCTGTTTTTATTGAACAACATATTGTAATAGTTTATTTTTTTATTTGTTATTATTTCTATTGTTATAAAATAAAATTTATATTGTTAAGAAATAATAACAAAAGTTCCCTTAATGTTTTTATATTTTAAGTACTCAAAATAATTTATGTAAAGTTTCATTACAATTCACCGATTAATTAGAAAAACTTAGAACAAACAAATATTTTGTTTATTTACTCGATATCTAATTTCTTATGTAACTTTATTAAATTTATTATGTAACTTTACATAAATAATCTTAAATGTACTACGTACTTATATTAAAAAATTTGTGTCATATATTATTTTATAATACATTTCAATATATTTTTATTAGTGCACAGATTGAAAAAATATTATTTCTTATTAAGATAGCTTATTCCATTCAAATATTAAGTGTTTGAATAAGTTTCCGCCATTTTTTAAGAGACGTCGTCACGAGTCACTACATGCATAGAATTCCAGTAGCAACTGTTGTATTTGAGAGTACTATACACAAGCTTTCATATTTAGTACATGACATTTAATGGACGTGTAAACAATATTTTGGTCATTGTATTAAAAATGTCAACTTTTGTGCCAACAAAATAATATTTTCGCGAAGTTTTATTGTTAAAAAAAGCAGCTGAAAGTTATCATTTGCTTATGGAAGTGTATGGGGAGCATGCTTCATTCGAAAAAGTGGTATCAACGCTTTAGGAGTGATAATTTCAATAAAAGATAAAAAACGTGAAAATGCATCGAAAAATTGAAAGAATGATCAACTGAAAGCATTACTAATAAAGATCCATATCAAACGCTGAAAGAATTGTTAGAGGCATTAAATGTTGATTAATTAACTGTTAGCAAACGTTTAAAAGCAAAATTTCACAAAAAAAGCGGAGGGAGCATATTCAAACACTAGTAAATCGTCATTAGAAAAATTTATTATCATTTTTAAATGTGATTTAGAATAATTTGAAAATTTTACAAAATTTTTTTATTATTTCGAAATATCTATCAAACATCCTTAAAAAATAAATATATTAAAGGGGCATATAAGAGTCTAAAATACAAATTTTATATTAAAACATCGAGATATTACAAAATAGAAATCATTTTAATCAATTAATTATATTATGTTAAAACATGTTTCGATTAGGACCTCTTCAGATATAAAATAAACGCAATAATATTACTAAAATAAAACAGTGTTAATAGACATGGAATTCATTGTATACATATGTCGTGAGACCAGTTGAAAGTTACATAGAGAAACGGAATTTGCTCGCCAAAAGGTTCGAAAATCAATTGAAAAGAATTTCTTAATATTCTAATAGAATTGTAAATTCGATTATAATTATCTTATGATAAAAAGCTACGTCACTTAGAACATTCACCAATCTGTCAGATGTATTATTATAATTATATGAAACGTTAAAATTCCAATAGTCAATGTGATAATTAATAATATATAGCCATAGTCAAAAAATAAAAACAACAAAGTCATAGCCCATATAAAAATTGAATTCTTCAATAAATAAAAATTAAATTATAAATAAAGATGTAAAATCAGTCAAGGAATAAAATTAAAAATGTTTAACTGTTACGATGAACAAACACTGAGTAAAAGGAAAATAATAAAACGAGTGTGATCTTGGTAAAGTAAAGTTAGACCTTGTTTACAATTGGAATGTATGCTTTATGTAGACTTTCAGTATCGGTTTGGAGATTAAGACTAGTTTTTTGTTTTTTAATATACTATATAACATTTCCGAAATTTATATGATTCTGTTATAACATGGTTCTTCGTCAAGAATTTTAATATTATTCTAATCAAAATCATGTTCTAGTTCTAATCTATCGGTTATAACAGAACGGGAAGATGTGTTCCAGCGTATATAATTTTGGTGTTCTGAGATTTGCGTTTTTAGCTGTCTCCCCGTCTGTCCTACATATAATGCGTCACAATTATTGTACTTATAAACTACATTGTTTTTTGAAAAATGAGGTCAAGAGTTTTTATGTACTTTAATGTATTTCTGTAGTTTATTCAAACTACAAAATGATATCTTAATGTCATTCCTATTAAATTAATTTTTTTTGTCATTGATTAAAATGTTCAAAATTTTGTGTACATTCTTAAGCTATTTTATTTACCCTACATTACACTGTCCAACAAAATTCGATTTTTTTTTGTCTTTGACATGTGTATTGTTATTTCTCGAAAATTTTTAATCGCCGGATTTGAATTCATGTTTAGAAAAATCCTATTACGTCACAATTTCGAAAAATATAAACAAAAAATAACAATTTTTGCCATATTTAGAATAAAATTACTGTTAAAAAAATTTCATTTTGTTAATTTTGTCTACACTATCTTAAGAGGATTTTAAAGCCGTCCGTATTACCGACTAAACTATATAATTTTTGTGTACCAATAATGAGAGATCGGGGTTAATTGTAACAGTTTTTGATTAATAACTTTTAGAAAAAAGTGGAGGTTTGATTTTAAAATATTATATACATTATAATGTATCTACATCCTTTTAAAAAAAATATTACTTTTGAGTGTAGTTCCGAATGACTCTCGCTCGCGATTAATCTAAAATTTTACATATAAATTGTTGATGTAAGAAATAAAAAACCTATAGTCTCAATTTCGGGAAATGAAAAAAGAATTTTTTTTATATGACAATATTTATCGACTAAAATTCATTCTATATATGCTCTAAGGTTTCACTCCACTCACCCCCCTCCCTCCTCCTTCCATGCCAAGAGATGCATGACTTTCCACGCAAAGCGAGTTCCGCCCCATTCTCCTCCCTGCTAAGAAGCGTCCAATTTTCCATTCCACCTCCCCCCTGCTTAGGGGCGCACGACTTCCAAGCGAAGTAACTTTCACCTCACCTCCCCGCCAAGAGGCATACGATTTTCCACAATCAAGATCTACCTAAATGAAAACTCGTGAAATGAAGAAAGGTAAATATTAAGTTTAGATGTCACCTCGATTTCAATGTCCTTTAGATATGTTGTAGGGAAGAGTGTCTTGAGTGATTCCCCAAGAATTTAGTAGCGAACGGCATTGGTTTAGAAAATATAATAAATTAAAGTTTCATAAAACATCAAGTCATTCTCAATGAAATTGAACATAATATTTATTTTGATCAGCTCCAGTCTTCCCTACTTTTTTTTTTGTTCTTCTTTTATAGATTCAAAAATCTTTTTCTGATTGATACTATGCTAGTAATTTGTAACAGCAATTTTGCTGATGTTAAAACCATTTGCAAGCCACAATTGTCTATTGTATTTATGTTTATGTTAACTATAGTCTATTTTATCATATTTTATGTCTATTACTCTGTTAACATGTAGTCTTTTTCATATAACTTTGCAATAAACTAAATTAAAATTAAAATTAAATTAAACATTAATACGTTTCTGTGAGATGGAGTTTATGCCGAGAACAACAAAAAATGTCAAAATTGAGATCTTTTTTACTATTTTTTAATCTAATATGACACTCTAGAGCTACCTTATCGTGATAACATTTGCTTCATATAAAAGCTGTGCAATCTGTACTTACAAAATAATTTAGTTCATAGACTAGTAGTTTGTACGAAGAAGCAACGTGGAATTCTTAGAATTGGATTTAGACATCTATAATTAAAATGTTATTGTTATACAAAAATTTATGTGTATACGTGCGTGAGATATTGATGTAGTAGTATGTAGTAATATATCAATAGCACGTAAATCATTTGTGTGTAAGTCTTCCAGTACGAATAATCGTTTTTAGGATTCCCTTAAAGTTGTTATTTTTTTACTTTCAAAATAAAATTTTTTATTTCTGTACAATTTTTATGATCAAGTTAAATAGATTTGAAGTTAGACATGCGCTGTCTATCGTGTTCACTTGGCGCGAGACACTACCGTGTCTCTCTATCGTATACTCGTATATAAGCTAGTAAGTGTCATACTTTGATTTGTAATTTTTAAGGTCACCACACAAAATGACATAAGATACATAAATAACACCGCTGGACCAATCATTATCCGACAAAAAAACGCCATATTGATTTGCATAAGATGTTTATCGTTAGACTTGATTCCAAGATTAGCATAACAGTTGCTAGATCATTAGCCACAATATGTGTTTCCGGAATGCATTACATGGGGGCGATCTTTGTTACACTATTTTATATATTCTTTTTTATTTAAAATTTTTTATTACTTTTTTATTTCTTTTTTATTTTTTATCCTTGTTTTATTTTTATTATTCCGCCATTTTTTATTACCGCGGATCTTCCTCGACTTCGAATAAACGGTGATAACTTTAAACTCACATAATTTGGTCATAAAAAATCGTACAGAAACAAAAACTCACTTTGAAGTTAAAAGATAGCATTTTAAGATACAGTATAGACAAAATAGACAAAAAATTTCCTTAATCGTAATACCATTATACTATAAATAGGATCAAAATATTTCATTATTTTTTGTCTATACTTATATTATCTCAATTTTCTCGGAAATGTGATGTGATGGGCAAATTCTTAGGACAAATTGTTTTCAACGTAAAAAAATACTTCGTAACCCAAAGACAAAATCAATGTCTAACAGTGTTATTGAAAATCTCATTGACTTTTTGATTCTTAACCATTTTACAGTTAACTGACTTGACTCATATTTTGTCTTGGTGTAGATAAAGTCTTTGAGTATCTGTTGTCGAAATTTGAATAAGTTAAACTGTTTTTGAGAAATCATGCAGACAACCAATGGGATGGACGAACGGGTGATCAGACTAATACTATGAAATTATAAACTAATTTGCTGCACTATTTAATAATAGTAATTAGATCGGATTTGGGAAAAAATTTTAGAAGGATAAATGAATCAAGGAGTTTAAAGTTTAATAGGAATAATGGGGGAGAAAGAGACGAGGGGGGAAAAAGTTATTAGGGTACTAATTTAAATACTGTTTGTTGAGAATACTTGTTTGTACAAGATTTATGAGAGTAACGACTTGCGGCAGATAACAGCTCGTGATCAAACCGTTTTTATCGAATCTAATAATTGAACAACAAATACACAATAAACGCAAAAAGTATTCTTACATCAGAAGAGATATCTTAAAAAAAACTTTATTTTTAAAAAGTAAACATTAATTAGCAATTTAATAACAAAAAATGAA
>NW_017306081.1:1326216-1339397 GCF_001594115.1 Trachymyrmex septentrionalis | reverse complement strand
TGTAATAATTAAAATATTTTATTTTAGAAAAAAAAATAAGCGAAAATAAAAAGTTTTATTATTCAGAAGTATAAAAAATACTCGCACGGTGGAAAAATATCTATGATCACATACATATGAATCTGTCTTATTTATATTAAGACAAAATGTACTCATTGCGTAAAATTGTTAATTAATATTTACACTTAAAAAAAATCTTTTCAAAAAAAAGAAAAAAATATACACTAAATGAATAAAAAAGATATTAAATATATATTCTTCTTAATAAAAAGCGGACATGAAATAAATGTAATTAGGCAAATATTTCACGCAAGACACATAAGATAGACTGAAAGTAATTAAAATGGTCAATATAGTAATATAAAATTGTCAATAGATTATAGTGAAGAAAAAACTTGGCATGCCCGGGTCGCATTAAAACGCAATATTCTAAGACCAATGTTTTCATAATATGGAAATTATTTGTAATACGAATTAATAAAAAGATAATTACATACAATATTCTGCAGACATACTATAGATGAAATATAACAATAATTCAACAAAGAAGAAATGTTAATAATTGCTTACTGATCTAAATTCGTTATCTATAATGTTATATCTAGATATTATCGATATTATTACACATTGTTCCTTCATAATTTATATCACGTCTATTATTTGTGAGTACATTTTCATGTCTCACAAACTATGTCACTATATATTTAAATTTATAATGTCAATACTGTATTAAAATAATATATTCAGAAGTACAATTAATGTTACCCGGGCACGCCAAGTTTTTTCTTTGCTATAATCTATTGACAATTTTATATTAATATATTGAAAATTTTAGTCACTTTCAATCTATCTTATGTGTCTTGCGTAATGAAATGCTTGGCTAATTACATTTACTTTATATCCTTTTTTTTATTAAGAAGAATGTATTCATTATCTTTTTTATACACTTGGATATGTTTTTTCTTTTTTTAAGAACTTTATTGCTTTTTGTAAATTTTTGAAAATGTAATAACGTAGAATTTAGATCTTCTAAAAAAATAAATACAAATTATTTCTAAAATTGTTACTACTTATTACTTTGTAAATTTATATTTATTTAATATTAAAATACATTGTATTGATTTAACTTATTTATTAATAATTTAACTGTTTAGATTTATTCTAAAAAAAATATATGCACTCTTAGCATTTCGAGGCCACTTACATATCTCAACTTTTAAATCATTTACGGATGTCCATTTTAGACCTTTAGCTCGCAATAAATTTGTATAATGTCCTTCGTTTATATTTTTACCATAATGAGGAATCGTACTGTTAACTTTATAAATATTATCACCATTACAAATTTTTATGAGAGTATATGGATTTAATATTAAGATTTGTAATCTTTCTCTCTCTCTCTCTCTCCCTCTCTCTCGCGCGCGCGCGCGCGCGCCTTTTCTCATTCTCTCCTTGTCTTCACTTTCTCTCTTTTATACTCTTGTTTTTTCACAATCTCTTCCTTTCCTTCTCCCTCCTTCCCCCCTCCCCCCTCTCTCTCATAGCAATATTAGCCTATAAGCTCTCTAATTTTGCGATAATAATGCGTGTTCTTTGAGATGTTCCTCTTTTTCATGTTTATCCGTGTTTTAATAGTAGAAATATCAATGCGATATTTTATTTTTTTTTTCATATATGCTTATTACTCACGTAAACTCTTATCTTTATTGAATATGTTTATATTTTTCTTTTAAAATCTTTGTATATTGTTTCTTCAGAATTTGTATCTTTTTTTATGTATACTTAATTGATTCTTTTTTATATCTTGGTTTTAGCGTTTGAGGGGACTTGTCGCAAAACTCATAATAAATGTTGCTTTTCTCTCTCTCTCTCTCTCTCTCTCTCTCTCTCTCTCTCGCCCTTTCCCTGTTTATCTGTCTCACGTACATAAATTACACCTGTACTCGTATGCACATCAAGGTTCATTTTCGTTGCAAATTTTATTTTAATTTTATATTAAAATTAAAATTGTATGAAGGCGAACAGCAGCTTAATAGATGCTTTATAAAACGCTTTATATATATATGCTACACGTACAACTGAAAAAATTTGAAAAACTGAAATGGTCTCTTTTCAAGACACAATCTCCAGATCTCAGTATCGACTGCACCAATTTTATTCGAACTAGTCGCAATCGAAAGATATCGATGACATTATACAATAAAAATGTTTTTAGATTTTTAATTACGATTTTATTTTCTGAGTAATTTTAATCTAAAGTTTGTTGATATCAAAACTTCAGATAAAGTTAGCGATAGCGTCGCGAATTTGGCACGAATATATACGCAATGACATTCACACGTCAAGCGGTTAAGCGACCCGTTTTATATTTTTATGCACTTGGCGTCGAGACGCTACTGCGTCGCTTGATTTTCACACATTAAAATTTTTTATAAAAATTTTCTGTGTTTACGAATACTTTTTGTACTTACTGTATATGTATTTCATCTCTAAACCTACACAAATCGATATACAAATTACCTCATCATCATGCATTATTGAGGGAAGAAAACATCACATTGTCAAATACTCGGGCAGACATTTTTTTGAATTTTTCAAACTTTTGAGATAAGTACACATACTTTTGTGTAGATACTATAATGATTATTAACTTTTTCTCATTTTAATTCGATTTTGGTAAGATTAATACGTGTGACCATAACAACCTTTTTAATATCATCAAACCTGTATTTTAATTGATAGGAAGAATTGATTGACAAAAGAATTGAGCGTGACAGATCGTTTGTTAGACCGTGTGCAAAGAATGGGCGCATGGACGCATGTCTGCATACACGCATGTTAGGTGTAATAAAGCTATTCTCACACGATTCATGATGTCCTGAATGATGAGTGTGTATGTTATTTTAGTTCCTTGAAATTAATTAGTGTCCTTTAATCAACCTTTTAAATAATTGAAGTAGATCTTACAAATTTATTATCAGTATCAGTAACTGTAAAATTTTTGACGATCAGCTTCAGAGAATTAAATATCTAATAAAAACTAATTAAAGTAATAACGTATGTTATAATACGCATGTTATAATTTCATACTCAACAATGTAACTATTATGTAATACACATGTTATTTACATTGTTGAGTGTAAAATTCATTAATATTATGTTACTTTTAATTGGTGTTTACTGCATAAACACGCATCGATTCTAAGGAACTTGAATGACAGTTTACAATAAGAAATCTTTGTCATCTCCATACGTGTATACAAAACGTATAAATTGTGTTGCTCAGTGGAGATATTCTGCACGGTTGTCTTGTATTCACCACTCGTTTTCATCGCGAGGACATCGAACGACGTGTGCACTTAATTATAGCCGGCGCGGTAGCGCCGGAACTAAGTGTTCCGATTTAACTCCTTATCGCTCGCATTAATCTGCGATCCATTGGCGCGCTATCGAGAGCAATCGTTCTCGCGTATCTATTTGTTTCAATACAGAGGAACGCGGCTGCCTGACCGCTGAAGAAGGAGTGGTCAGCGATCTTTTTCTGCCAAGGAGCTGGAGGTGCAGGTCGGCAGATTTTATCGCACAGGACATTCCTGCGCGGTACGTCCGTCTGTCCGTCTGTCCTTAACTTTGTTTTGTATTTCGTTTTCCGCGATATATACGCGGTATATGCACCGGCAAGACTGTCAGTGCGAGGTCACCTACGAATCCAAACTTGTTTTTTTTCGTCTCTTATAATTATGTTTATTAATAATATATCGATAAACTTTAAAATTTTTCTATTTAAATTAAACTTTTTTATTTTATACGGTTAATTCCTTAATTTTTTGCGGTAACACTTAAATTGAGTAAAATAACGCAATTTTTGTGATAATGTTTTGTATAATGTTCTGAAGGAAAATTAAATTAACCATTACTTTAGTTGCAAGAGAAAAAGTCTTTGAATAAATTGTGATATAATAATTTCATTTAAGAGAAATTTAAACCATTTGGATTGGAATAGAAAGGTCCTTCAATAAAATATACGTATACTTTGGTTTCATTGTATAAAAATTTAAGATAGTACCATTTGAATTAAGTAAATAATAAAGATAGAATCACTTGAATTTTACTTTATATTTTGATGATAGAATTTAATTGGGCGCCACAATTATTGACATCAAATCTTTTGTACAAATGATACATGTCATTAGATTAATATTCATTATTTAATTTGGCATCAAGAAATGGGATTTAACTTGGCGCCAATTGTTGATATCAAATCTTTTTTACGAATAATATATAAAATTTTGAGAAATTTAACTTGACGCCAATTTTGTTGATATCAAACCTTTATGCGAATGATACATATTATTAGAATTAAGTAAATAATAAGAAATTGTACCATTTGTGTTTTACTTTTTAATCTGATATCTAGAATTTAACTTGATTGGTTAAGATTGTAGCATCTGGGTTTTAATTTTTCATTTGATACATTAATTTTTTTCGAAGAGTAATAATTTTTAACAGAGAATAAGAATATCATTAAAGAAAAATTAAAACTACTATTAATTAGGTTGGATATTTACAAGGAGAGACTATGCTGTGCTCTTCACCGGTTTTGATCAAACTTGCAGCAATGTTATAGAAACCTATCAAATGAGCACCTTTAAAGCCGTTTCCGCTATGGGGCTTAGAAGAAAAATCTGAAAACAGACATCGTCAACCTTGACTTGACCTTAGAAATGTAATCCAAGGTCAAACCAATAAAACCAGTAAATATATCTTATTAACCTTTTTTTGTCTAAGACACTTTTCTCAAAAATGCATACTTTCCGAGATATTAGATTGTTTTCAGATTTTTTGGTATATTTTTAAATGCTCATTACTCGGCTTTTAAGCCTCATTAGCGGAAACGGCTTTACAGGTATTCATTTGATAGGTTTCTATAACATTGCTGCAAGTTTGATCAAAATCGGTGAAGAGCAGAGCGTAGTCTCTCCTTGCTAGTATTATATACAAAGAATCGGTTTCACCAATTCGATTAAGCGGAATCGGTGATTAACTGTCAACCATAAATGGTCAATTTTATTAGTTCAATTCTTAACAGCAAACATGATTAGTTCTATGGCCAATTAAGTAATTGGCGTTGGTGAAACCGGTCCAAATTCTTTACGAAAAGCACGTACGCTTATCGTTTTTTTACCTTTTTTTTAAAAAAGTAAGTTTGTATAAATAACAAGAGACAGTACCATTTGTGTTTTACTTTATAATTTGATAGAATTTGATTTGATTAGTTAAGATTGTAACATCTGGGATTTAGAAAATTTACTTTGATTAGAAGATTGTAGCATCTGTGGGTTTTAATTTTTCATTTAATATAATACATTAATTTTTTTTCGGAGAGTAATAATTTTTGACCGAGAATTAAAGTTGCCATTACTTGGGTTGGAATAAGAAGATCTTCAATAGAAATATTCTTGAAGAAAAATTAAAATTACTATTAATTGAGGATACTTAAATTTTATTTGAGAAGCACGTATGTGCTTAGTGCCTTTTTTTACCTTTTTTAAAAGGTGAGTTTGTACTGATATCACGCATTTTGTAGTGATGAACTTCTTTATAAACAATTTACCTTGTAATTGACTTCAAGAAATAGATGTTCATGTGTTTATACGAAATTAAAGAAGGCCAAAATTAGCCCCTTTTTTTGTAAAATAATTTTTATATAATAAGTTTTAAAGGAAAATTAAAAATATAATTACTTGAATCGATAAAAACGTCAAGACGACGCGACGGTCATCCGTATTTTCCGATGACTAATAATTAACAAATACTAATGTACAATTTGTATTCTACATATTATAAATTTTATATATATTTTTGTTTCCATCGGATTTTAAATATTACTTATTATTTTATATGTAAATTAAGATTGAGTTATAAACAAATGGAGATCAAGGACAAATAAGTCGCATTTTTATTATCATTTTTTAACTTACAATAATTTTATTGTTAGTTAACGAATATAATGTATAATTTCGTTTCCGCTTGATCTTATTTTATATTATCTTGTTATATATTAATTTGTAAACAAATAGAGATCGATGATGAATAAATCACTTTTTCATTATTATTTCCTAGTTCGATTAATAATTACCAGCATATAATATCGTTTCCATCCGATCTCCTTTTGTTCAATATTAAGTTAGAAATAAATGGAAATCGAGGTCGAAAAATTGCTTTGTCATCATTTCCTAGCTTATAAGGAAACCTCGCGAGGTATCAAATTCTGATTTTAATGAAACTTTGTGAACTTGTAACTTAAACATAAAGAGATGAATCTAGAAAATATCAGTTGGGGTGGAAAAACGGTTTGAAGGGGTAAAATCACCCCTTACACGTACAGCAGTTTTCAGTTTTTTCCATTATATCTTGAAAACTGTTCGGGATATCAAAAAATGTTTTATACAAAAGTTTTACAACAAAATTATCTCTATTCATTTACATCAATAATATTTTTAATAAACATTTTTTTCAAATTAGAAACAATTTTTATTTTTTTAAAATTTTATTGACGTGGATGACAGAGGTAATTTTATTGTAAAACTTTTGTATTACGAGGGTGGTCCCAGAAGTACCCGACCTGACGTACAGATGGCGGTTGTTGTATAAAAAAAATCACTGTAGGGGAAAGCACCAACTTTCTAAAGCTTAACTATGAAGTTTGAAGACGCTACGTTGTTCAGTATTCGTTTGGCAGCCATCAATAGTGGACGATCTCGGTGAATTTGCAAAGATGGAAAAAATTGGTCATCGTTATGTGATACAATACTTTCATTTGAAAGGTCTTAGCCCAACCAATATCAAAGCCGAGCTGGATTCTACTCTGGAGGAGTCTGCTCCTTCGTTTACAACAGTAAAATATTGGGTGGCAGAGTTTAAACGAGGCCGTACGAGCTGCGAAGACGAACATCGCAGTGGTCGACCAAGTGAGGTGGCCATTCCAGAAATGGTGAAGAAAATCCATAAAATGGTATTGGGTGACCGTCGATTGAAAGTGCGCGAGCTAGCAGACATGGTAAACATTTCAAAAAGTGCTGTACATCGCATATTGGCTGAAAATTTGGAGATGAGAAAGCTGTGCGCAAGGTGGGTGCCGCGCTTGCTCACAATTGAACAAAAGCAGCGTCGAGAGGATGTTGAGTTAAAGTTCGAATTGCTTCCCCACGCATCCTATTCGCCAGATTTAGCCCCCTCGGATTATTTTCTCTTTCCAAACTTGAAAAAATGGCTCGGTGGTAGAAGATTTACCAACAATGAAGAGGTGGAGTCTGCGGTTAATGGCTATTTTGAGGAGGTCAACGATTCTTACTATAAACAGGCCATCGAAGCTATTGAACATCGCTGGGAAAAATGTATCAAGCTAAAAGGAGACTATATTGAGAAATAAAGATATTTTTTCCCAAATTTTTTGTGTTTTTTTTGTTAGGTCGGGTACTTCTGGGACCACCCTCCAAAACATTTTTTGATATCTCTAATAGTTTTAACGGAAAAAGCTGAAAACCGCTACATGTAAGAAATGATTTTATCCCATCCAACCGTTTTTCCGCCCCAATTGATATTTTCTAAATTTATCTTTTTATGTGAGCTACAAGTTCACAAAGTTTCATTAAAATCAGAATTTGACACTTCGCGAGTTTCCCTTGTTTAATTAATAAATACTAATATATAATTTAATTTCCATTCGATCTCCTTTTGTTAAATATTAAGTTATAAACAAATGGAGATCAAGATCGAATAAATTGCTTTGTATTATCATTTCCTAGCTTAGTTAACAAATACCAGTATATAATTTCATTTCCGTTCAATCTTCTTTTGTTAAATATTAATTATAAACAAATAAAGATAAATATCTTTTTTAATATTATTGAAGCTTCCACGGGTTCAATCTCTTTTTAAATATTAAGTTATAAACAAATGGAGATCGAGATCGAATAAATCGCTTTTTCATTATCATTTCCTAATTTAATTAGCAATTATCAGCGTATTTCATTATTACCGATCCTGTTGTTTTAAAAAAACCGACCGAGTTATTATCGTAGTACAGACTCACGCCACGCTTAGCGCCGAGACACTGCCGTGTCTCTAAAGTCATTATATTAACAAAGTACCGCGATGATAAAATTCATTGAATTAACATTTAGAGCCAAAATGGCGTCGAAGTGCTATCCGAACCTAACCTGATTCTGTTAAAAAGTCGGAAATCCATGCAGGGGTCTGGAAGAAGAAGAAGAACCTGATTATTATCAAAAATGCCCGGTTGCTGTGTTGAAAATTACAAAAACCGCAGCGAAAGAGGCTGAAGTTTTGAATAACCGCGCGTCATGGAGCCAAAATGGTGGCGATTCAAATATTTTCAAAGATTTTTTAAAAATTATGTTTATAGTTTATACTACATACTTTTATTATATTAAAAGCTAATTTAATCTTATACATAAAAAAATACGACAATCCATTTTTTTTTCTTTTGGCCGGCTAGAATAAGTTCTGGCCCACCCATTGTGTGCCAATATTTCTTCACTGGTTCCACGTCTTGCTACCGCCAATACTTCATCACGAACTCTATATCCTGCTACCGCCGACGCTCCTCCACGTATTGCCGCTGCCGATGTTCCTCCTGCTGCCATCGCTTCTGCCGCCGTCGTCGTTCAAACGCGTGTTTCAAAAAAACATACGTAGTATATATTATATTATATTTTACACAGAACCATACAAGCATTTAAAATTCAACTAGACCGTTTAAGGCTTTGATTGCTAAAATTGTTAAAATAAATAAAATTAATTTTATTTAATAAATATTAATTAAAATGTAAATATGTCATTTATATAATAAATATTATATTATATTATTTTAATATATAAATAAATAATATTGAAATAAATATTATTTTATTAATTTATTCTATTAAATAAATAAAATTGTTAAAATTGTTGACAATTATTTACACACATTTAAAAATAAGTAAAGATTTTCACATATTTTGAGTAAGTTTAACATAATATTCACATTAATAAATATTTTTACATATCTTTATTCATGTAATATTTCACTCACAGACTCATATATATTTTTACTCTTACATAATATTATTTATAATATATTTTTATTTATTATATATTTATTTATACATATTTATTTTTACATATTTTTACGAATTTTTACATAATATTTATATTAACAGATATATTTACTGTAGACATGAAATCATTATGAAAGCCTCTTGAATGACTGTGTATACATGTGAGTCTGAAACTTGAAAAATGATCTTTTTCACAATTAAGATATCTTGAGATCTCAATCAGGATTGAGTTATATCAATTTTAATCAAACTAATCGTAATCAAAAACTCGTGCTTTGAATATATAATAAAATCGTCATTATATTTTTTTTATTACGGTTTTAGTTTCTAAGATATTTTAACTGAAATAAATTTTTCGACAAAAGAATTCTGAATAAGATTGGCAGCGGCGCGACATTTGTTTACGTAGTGACATTCACATTAAATTGCTCATTCGATCGATCATTTTTTCTTATGTACGTGGCGTCGCGCCGCTATCGCATCACTTGATTACATTGATTTATATCGTATTACTTGCGCATTAAAAGTGTAGTTTTTATACTTAAAACAGTTAGTTACTTACGGTTTTACTAACGTTTTCTATATAATTAAAGAAATAATTAATTTCCTTTAAGATAGATTTTTATTTAATACTCAGAATTGTATTATAAGATTACGCGCATATTTTACTTTACCCACATAACATTTTCTATCACGTTCTTTATAGCATCTATGCATACACGGCTGGCTCCTCTGTACAGAGGAACGATACTCGCGGCAACGTATGCCGTAATGAAAGGATTAATAATAGTAATTTTAATTGAGATGAAAAAAATCGAAATGATCGTTTACATAAAAAGAAAATCAGGTATTTACTTCCAAATTAATAAAATACAGGTGTTAAGCATCCTTAAAACACTGTAAAGAATTTATTGCGAAAAATATTACCTCAATTGAGACTTAAAAAATATGAAACTTCCTATATTTCTGTAACGGACGTTTTTCATGAAAATATGTATTATATGAATAACATTATTATTTTAAAATCGGAATGATTTTCAAACAAACTAATTCTGCGAGTACACCGAGAGAAATGTTTTGTACCAATAATTAAAGTTTTGTTACTAATACAAAAATCATTTGTTAATATATATGATATATGATATTAATCAAACCGTTGGTTACCATGACAATATTAATTTGTTGAATTTACTAAAAGAATTAATAATATAATGGTACAAAGTTGTTTTGTATGATGTTTATAAATCTTTTGTAGTTAGAAATAGAATATTTGTCCGGAATAAAACGTTACATAAGAATAATATATCTCTCACTTTCAACAGAGTGAAATTATGTTTGGCATTTTTCAATTTCCTTAACTTAGCAAAGATATATATATATATATATATATAGATTTAGAGTAATTGAGATTACTAACCTCTAACGCGTTAAAAAAATAGATACCATGATTGATCATGATGTGGCGAAAATCGAGAAGTCCATGAGATTAGTCTCTAATCGTCCTGGCTTTATACAAGACATTGAATTTCTCATACGAAAAGACACGTCATCTCTGACAGCTTTCGCTCCGACAGCGAAACGCTCTTTGCTTTACCATAGTGGATTATTTTGTTGAAATTACTAAAAGAATACTTATTTTGTAATGGCAACCAAATTTTACATTGTTATTTACAAAACGTAAGTAACCAAATAAAGAACTCCGCTCTAATCCTACATGAAATTGAGTCCCGGTGAAATCAAATAGTTTTCTAGTATATTATAGCTTATGACCTGCTAAATAAAACATATAAGTTTTAGCGCAAAAAAAAAGAATAATTTTCGTGTTCGATTCATCTACAGTCGCTGACATCTTACCATAAAATATTCAATAACTTCTAAACGGCTGACCTAAAATGGATAAAATTATAGTATTTTGAAAAAATCTCAACAAGGACTATAAGAAAATGAAAGAAAAAATAGGAGATCTCACTTAAAATATCCGAGTTGACTTTGTCCTTCCTTGGCGACGCTACCCAAAGTCAAACTTATGAAGTCAGAGGCTAGGCCTTTTAAACTCTTGTATCTAAAACATTTTTTTTATAAAACTTATAGTTTTCCAGATATTTTGCCGTCTCGGAGCATTTTATGTTCCTTATATAATTATACTCGTATATGGTGCCACATATAATTATATCCCACATATAATTACATACTACCATATGTATAATGTCAAGATATGTACATATGTATAAGACAGTACTTTGTTAAAATACATAGTGTAATTCCTTACTCTTAGTGTAATCCAGGACCAACGACATGGACATGGTAGGATCTGGATCCGCGCGCGCGCGCGCGCGTGTGTGTGTTTATGCGTGCGTATGCAATAGGCAACTATATTATTTAATAAAAAATTAATTGTTTCTCACAATTATTTATTAAGTTATTTTTATCATTCAGTTGCCGGGAATTACACTACATATTCTGTAATAAAATATCGTCTTATACGAGTATATATGTATACCTTGGACATTATATTATATATAATAGTATATAATTATATATGGCACCATATATAATCATATAAGGAACATAAAATGTTCCGAGGTGACAACATATCTAAAAAACTATAAGTTTTATACAAAAATATTTTAGATAAAAGTTATAGAGTTTAAAAAAGCCTAGCTGCTGGTTTTATCAATTTTGGGTGGCGTTGCCAAGATAGAGAGATTTTTTAAGATCCCCTACTTTTTCTTTCTAGTCCCTATATTTTCTTATAGTCCTTGTTGTGTGTGTTTTTAAAATACTATAATTTTATCCATTTTAAGTCAGCCGTTTAGAAGTTATTGAATATTTTATGGTGATATGTCAGCGACTGTAGGTAAATCGAACACGAAAATTATTCATTTTTTTGCGCTAAAACTTATATGTTTTGTTTAGTAAATCATAAGCTATAACGTATAAGAAAACCATTTGATTTCAACGAGACTCAATTTTATATAAAATTAGTGCGGAGTCCTTTGTATTGTTAAATAAAAATATTTTGTTCATTTAACAAAACAATATTGTATTTTGATATTTTAAAATAATTCAATAATAATCGGCCATTTGTGAGTTCTTTTTCTTTGTTACCATTACTATATCTTTTTTCTCAATGTAGACGATTATCTTATATGCCATTAAACGAAGACATATAGCGAGCATCGGCAGACGGAAGCATTGTCAAAAACGGAAGCCAGAGTGCGAGCGGAAAACATAATAATTCGGCGAACGCTCGGGTTGAGTTAATGATGATTACCGGGCACTCAGCTTCGCCCGGATTAATTTAATGGTGCTATGCTCGTTGTCCTGCTACGCACGGCAGCCCAGCATGCGACTCCGAAATGCCGCCGTTCATTAGGCCTTCGTGCCGCTGTCCAATTCGAGCCGCGATGCGTTGAGGCGATGAGCGAAGCGTTCCTTCTCGCTTGCTTTCGGCGCGTGCACTATGCGACATCGCGGATCTTATCATAGACTATCGCGGATATACGTAAGATTTAACTTTACTTACATATGTATGAAGTAGTAATGAGAAAAATGTGATAATTCCTTTCGAAATATTTGTAGATTTTTCGAACTACGTTTTATCTCTCTTTGATATATATTTCTTAAAAAAAAAAAGAATTTTTATCGTTAAAAATCAAAGATTACCGCAGATTAATATGTTGTTATTCCATGAAATGTAATATATTATAAGAATAATGTTAGTGATATTTAAACAATGTTATAAAGATGGGTCACATTCTATCTATAAATTATATTTCATATTACTGATTCGGAATTAAAGCGAATAAACAAAATTGCATTAACGTGCTCACTCGATTTGGTGCTGGTTTCTAGCATTTTCTCGGCGAAGCAACGAAACGATAAGCGTTGTCGAAGCTGGGCGATAACGCGGAATCGCCGAGCGGTAAAGTATGTTGCTGAGTTGCCCGGCTCAAACTTTTCCAGCATTGTAAGAATTCCACCACCTTCGGACGGCCTGGCAAAAGTTTTCGCCTAAATTCCCGCAGGTATCGCGCGCGCGCGCGCGTGTGTGTGTGT
>NW_017306081.1:1322105-1326116 GCF_001594115.1 Trachymyrmex septentrionalis | reverse complement strand
GCAAAAGTTTTCGCCTAAATTCCCGCAGGTATCGCGCGCGCGCGCGCGCGTGTGTGTGTTGTGTGTGTGTGTGTGTGTGTGAAGAAGAGAGTAAAAAGAGGAGTGGAGGAATCGCCACACTGTCCTGCAACCACCGCCTTTGCCAGCCTGTCATTCCTCCGTAAGAAACCATCACTACTAACACATCCCCGATAACATGGACGCTGTGGCACATGGGGGGATGCCATCGCTGCGAAATTTGAATGAGGAATATCGATACATCGGTGTCGAAAAATAATGGAATTTAGATTAAACAGGAAATAAGAAAATATGTATGAGACAAAAAACCATGTGAAATAATTAATTGAAATTTTTTAATGATAAAAGGAATTTTAAGACTTTTTTGAAAGAAAAGATTAATTTTGAAGGAAGAATGAAGAAACTATTTTTAGAAGAAATATTTTAAGGGAAAAGTTTAATAAAGATTTAAAACTACAATAATTAACCTTCATATATCATCAACATAAGCCGTAATTAACTTTAAACAAAAAAAGACCAAAATCTTGTCTTTTGAAATTATTTACTGTCATGCGAGGTAATGCTGAATTGGATTCTATTTTGGTTTAAAATTATAGTTTATATTAATAATACATAAGGTGGAGTTGGTTAAGTCGTACCAACGGTCATATCGTACTTCCATTGTATTTTCTAAACAAAATATATTTTTTAAAGATAATATTTTAAATAAACAATTTTATTATTGATAAATGATCGTCGGTATATATATTTAACTTTACCCTTATAATTCTTTATATAATATTCCTAAGGATATTTACCTCAAAGATGCCGATAATCCACATACCCTTTGGCACCTTTATATAATTCTGTTATATAAATCTTTATTTATATATTGTACTTTCGATCTTGAAGAAAAAAACGTGATGATTTTATTAGATTAGTATAACTATTTAGTTAAATGTAAATTCATATTTATTAAACGATTAGTTGTTCACCATAGTATATAGTAATAATCCATTCTCGACTTAGATTACCGTGAATTATTCGCTCTTATAATTCGGCAAGCGCATTTCAAGCACCGGACCAAACTTGCGATAATATCAGGCAATTTGCGCCTGCCTATGTGATTTTATTACCTCATTAATCTTTTTTTATCGCGCATTTCTAATAAGGACGTTGCGGCTCTCCTCGAAAATTAATAATTTCCAAAAGCTAATCTTGCGGCGGCGAACAAAATTTCTGTGCGAGATTCGTGCAGGTTCCATCTCCCGTTTCGCACCCTTTCGCTTCGCGATCCACCGAGATCCTGTACGGATCGGTGTGCGTGAGCATATACACGTGGACTTGGTGTCGACGCGCGCGCAAATGTGCGTGCTCTCGCGGCATTCACGTGAGAAAACTCCCTGGAGAAATAACCGAGTTGTATGTAATGCACGCTGAGGTATTGTAAGGGGGTGTAAAAGGCAAACCTGGTGGGGAAAGAAAAGCAAACGAGACGCAAAATTAAATGAGAAAGAAGAAGAAGAAGAAGAAGAAGAAGAAAAAGAAGAAAAGAAGTAGAAGAGGGCGTCGGTCTTCTACCTTGCAGGTGTAAAATGCGCGTCGCCTCTTTCCGCCCTCTCGAATCCTCCTGACGCTTCCTCTTCTCTTTCTTGCAACGACGTGTATTTATTATTTTATTAGCGCCAAACGCGGAAGCTATGAAAACCTGAGCGGAAGGAAGAGGGCGTGAAGCACAAGTGTTAATCCTCTAGAGGTGCAACGAGCGTGTCTAATGACCCTTTCTCTTCGAGCAATGATGAACATAAGAAGAATTTGACGAGAAACATTAGCAATTCAGTAATTATTATATCTCCAATTATACCTTGGTGAAAATATACATAAATGGGAGCGTAAGTCAAATGTAAGGGGAGAGTAACAGTAACAGCGTAAATATCTCTAGTCAAAAATTGAAACAACGAA
Organism: Trachymyrmex septentrionalis; assembly: GCF_001594115.1. NCBI lineage: Eukaryota > Metazoa > Arthropoda > Insecta > Hymenoptera > Formicidae > Trachymyrmex > Trachymyrmex septentrionalis. The sequence continues at coordinate 1,324,157 of NW_017306081.1, read as the reverse complement.
ACATAAAGAGGCGTTTACACTTCTGTTACTCTCCCCTTATATGATTTGACTTACGCTCCGATTTTTATTTTCGCCAGAGCATATTTGGATTTAATTTTTTATGTCAATAGTAATGTTTAATATTGAATTAAAATTTATGTACATACATATTATCTATATACAAATGTTCATTCTTTAAAAGATATTCGTACAATGGACATGGTTCTTTCACTTCGAATCACGAAAAGTTTAATTGAAAGTATTGGCAATTTGTTAATTATATTTTAAATTATATAATTTTTATTCTGATAATTTTTTATTGTAGTGGTTTCTTATATTGATTTTGAAGTTGTATAATAACATAATTTATAAAGCGAAAATAAAATTTCTAGTGAAAATTATTTGTAATAATCGTAAATGACTTGTATATTTTATCTAAATAAGAGAAAAAAAATTATTACATTAGCAATTATTTTTATATGCGATAGAAGATACTCAAGTTAATGTGCAGTGTGTATAATGACATAAAATTGTAATTAAATTAAAATTATTAAAAAACAGTTTATAGATTTTATTTAAAAATAAAAAGGATTTGTTGTTAGTAATTCTTTTATATAACAGAAAATATATAATATTTCTTGTATGTACATACACTTCTCAAAAACGTGTTGTCGATCAAGTAACGCTGCAGCGGTGATGTCTTACACTGCAAAGAGAAATCTATCCTACCATCAGTCGATAAAGTTTTAGAAATCTGAAGATAACTATATCAATTTATTCATAAATTATAGAAACCGCTATTAATATATGAAAAAATGTACAAAAAATCGCATTATTTAAAATAAGTCATGCAAAATGCAAGCTGCAAATATAGAAAGCACAGTAATAATTGCTATCATATTTTTAAATTAACGACAGTTGTATTATATTTTTTGATATTGTTGTTTTCCTAACCTTCTTCTATAAAAAATAAATCTCTCAACGTCTAACTTATATCTATTAAGATTGATTTCTTACAGCCAGATGCTTGCAATATTTATTTTATAATTAATACAACTCTCAGAAAGTTCGAATTCTTTTATTGATAAATAAAAAGCTGTCAACAGAATCGCTGATATCAAATGATCCGGTTAAAATTGGTCTCAGAAGTTCAAATAAAACGTTTAAAATGTGATATGCCGTCGGGGGCGACGACCTGAGTCGTATTTCAGATTCAGTCGATTACCGGCGCCGATTGTGATGTATGCGCGTGTGAAACTTTCAAAGTTTATTAAATAATAAGTGAGTTAAGCCGCCACAACGTTGTTCGTAGAGGCAGACATTTAAAGTGCTCGTTCGTGTCCACGTCCGTCCGTGCTAATTATCTAACCGTCGCACCGACCACCGGGTATCACGCCGGCGGACAGGCGGCGAATCTTCGTCTGTGAACGAACGGACGAAATTAACCGGCGCGATCATCGCCGCGCGCGATGCGCGCCTCGATCGATATTATAAACGTATTCGTCCGCGCCCGCGCGACTGACACAATTTCCGTTCTGCGACGCTGTCAGTTAACGGTGCTGTACCGCGGATGACGCGGATTCGGCAAGTCCGTGTCCACTGCGAATCATCGATCTCTAATTGTCATTTTTCATAGAGATTATTTTCAATTGACAACTAGTCATCACGGAAGATTTAGAGCACCCGCAATAATGACGAAATTGTGTTCGATAATTATATTGTAGTTTCACTCCCTAGTACAATTCATTAGAGATACATTGCTTAAACGTTGGCATACATTGGAGACATATTGAATCAATATTGCGCCAATAAATTGTGATACTAAAGCCAACAATTCTTCTGTCAATCTTAAGGAATCTCTTTGATGCTTAAGATTATTGTACAATTATTTTATACAATGATTGATGCCTCCTTTACATAATTTAAAAGAAATAGTCTGGAAATTCAATATAGCTTCGAAACAACCAATATTTTGTATATTAATAATATTGATCTAGGAGCTACTTTAAATGAACTTTACAAACAGAGATTTTATAATAAGGATTTTTTTGAACTAGAGATCCTATTATATAG
>NW_017306081.1:1314714-1322005 GCF_001594115.1 Trachymyrmex septentrionalis | reverse complement strand
GATCAGTTTTTTTATTTGCTCGTCACTTATGTCTTTTGTGACTTATTCGTATATATTTTTGTATATTTTTAGAAAAAGAGAAAAGAAAACAGAAAAGAAAGAAAAAGTAGACAACTATCTCTACTAATTTTATTAAAACCCTTTTGCTAAATATTTATAAGATCTCTAACAAAATCAACTTCAACAAAATCTTGACTGGGAAGAGATATAATGTCAAGATATTTAATATTGTAAATTGAAAAATAATACAACATTTAATTAAGATCAACATGAGAAAATACGGTATTAAAAAATTCTTAAAAACGTCTTAGAGTTCTATAAGAAGAAAATGAACAATTTTGTCTCTTGCAGTTTTTCTATAAAATTGGTAGTATTTGAGTACAAAATTATTGATTAATTTTCAGCAATTTTTATAGTATTAGTAATTAATATCTTATTAACTATTGTGAAAATTGCAAAATGGTACAGAATTTTTCTTGTTAGTTTAGTTCATTCTGTCTCTATGCGAAAGATTTATCATTTTTCAAAGACCTTATATATATGAAAATTGTGAGAATAACGTTATATTTTTATTAACGCATTTTTATTTACTTTATTTATTTTATTTATTGAAAATTAAATTATTTTAAACAACAATGTCAAAAATCGTAATTTTATTGTATAAATACTTTCAAGATAATTTATGTAAAATTTCATTGCTAGGTAGATATTAATTATTCTATAAATAAATAAATAGATTTTATTTATTTATATAATAGAAGAATTAATCTTTCTCTACACCGTAATGAAATATTACATAAATCTTAAAAATAAAAGTACTTATATTAAAATTGAGATTCTTATCATTATTTTTTCCTTACATTTAGAATACTTTTATTTTTTATACATACTTTTATCATTTATAGAAATAATTTTTTCATTCAGGTTCTCAATGAGCGATAAATGCGCATTTTATTTTGAAATGTAGTAATAATCTGTAGTAATAATCTGTTTTTTATTGTCTCAAAAATATATATAATACATTCTTAAACTTTAATGGAGGTGAAGTCGTTGGTTTTTAATACAAAATGTTGAATCGTTAAAAATTCACCTAAACTAACCATCCAAACATAATTAAAACCTTCTAATTATTGATCGCTAATTATTACAATTGCTAAATTACAAGAATGCTGAAATTGTAGCATCTCATCATTTATTTCAACTTCTTAAGGATGCCGAGTTGAAGATAGGCTATGCTCCTGCGGAATAATAAACGATGAACTTTGGAGCTTCCTTAGGGTCCAAAGACGGACGCGAGTTAAATTTTCAACGTGTCAACTGAGGTTGCTACATCCTAAGGTTAGTGTTGGCAAGCGAAGGTATTCAGCCTCGACGCAACCTCGTCCAATGTGACAACGCAAGAGAAATTATGATATTCATTTGTGTTATGCGAGTCCTATCGTTCAAAATCCCGCATGATTGAAAAGGGCTTCATTGGCTGATTACGAATTAATTACAATTGACTAATTGCAATTTAAAGTATGCAGGCCCATTAATCGATTCGTTGTGTAATTCATTTACTGGTGAATTATTAATTATTTATCTCATTTCGGACTTTCAATAATTGATCGGCTAACGAAACAAGTAAAATCGCAATTATTTGTCCGGCTACTGTTATTAAAATAATATCCGGCTTAATTTGAGTAACGTTGATTATATACGTGTATACATTATAAAGACATCAGAGCTATTAATAAAATATATATTGCATCTCCATGTTCTCCACTGAAACGTCCGCCCATAACTATCTTTTTCTACTTAAGTAATGTGTCTATTTCGATTGGAAGTATAAAAAAAATTTTAGAATATAATTTTTCGTCAGCAGCATATCTAAAAAAGAATTCCGCATTAATTATAAAATTGAGTTCCAGTGAAATGAGTTAGTTTTCACGCTTAGTATAGATAGATTATATAGTGTGATGATAAAAGATGTTACACAAGAATCAATAATTAAAATCAATAATAAATTTTTTACCTATGGTATATCAAAGATATAAAATGTATTCTATAAACACCTTTGATACACATAGTTCAAAAATTATTCATCATTGAGTTTTGTCTAGGATATTTTTTTTTACTACACTATAATCTACATTATATATGAAAACTCATTTTACTCGATTTTCCATACAATTAGTGCGAAGATTTCTCATTTAAAATAATCTGATGTCGTACATAGATAAATTGGCGATGACCTAAGATATGATATTCGATCTCAACAAACAAAACTTACATCATCGTCCGAGCTTAATCCGTTTTCGAGTCGATTCTCTCCCGTTGAAGATAAACATCTAAAATGAATTCAGGGGGTGGCAAACCGGTAAGTCGGAAGGGTAGTAGATAGCTAAATTAAGAGCATACAGGAAAGGAGGGAGAAGTAGCCTCGAGCAAAGCTCGAAATGAGAGAAACGAGTCGAACGCCCGTAATGCGAGGCGCTTAAAGTTGCAATGGGTCTCCAGAGTACAGAATAGAAGGGAGGTTACGGAGGTGGGTGTAGGAAGCAGAGAAGGGTGAACGGGGTCGAGTGACTGACTGACTGGAACCGAAAAGAGATGCGACCCGCCTAAGAGATTGGGATCTCTGCGAATCCGAGAATGTCCGTCGGGACAGGAAGCTCGAACTTGTCCACGACGGCCTCTTACCGTTGTTGGGTGACTCTCTCTCTCTCTCTCTCTCTCTCTCCCCCCCCCTCTCTCTTTCCTCACAGTGACAAGCAACCTTCAGAAGTGCGGCTGCCAAGGGTTGAAACAACTCCGTTTTAATTCAAGACGATTCTAATACGTAAGTTTTGACTTTGTAAGATTATCCTTTTGGCGAAGTAGCTTTATTACTTCTTTCAATTCTTTGCTAATTGAGGCGCATGTTCTCAATAAATAATTTTATAATAATTTTATTAAATATTGATGTTCGTAGGGTTGGCCAATGTTATTTTTCAGTTATCTTGCCTTTATAGTAAACAATTTGATGACAATCTTGCGATTTTTTATGACAATAATTGCTAACTAACTAAACGCTAAAGTTGTGCTAAAATTAGAAAAATTATTTTGAAAAGTAACTTGTCATCATTACGCGTTATTTACTGAAAAAAGTAATAAGTGACGATTAATGTTACTTATTACAAGTAACGCGAGTAAAAAGTAACGCGTAAATTAATGGGAAAAGTGATTTTTTTCAATAACAAATAAACTTTTTCAATCCGTTACAAGTAGGGATACATCGTAAAATTACCGGATACCAGACATATCGGCTATCCGGTATTCGAGTCGGATATTTGAGAAGGCAATTTTGTCGAGTTGGATATCCGACATTTTCCGGATATCCGACCGGATTCCAGAAAAATGTCTTCTAAAAAAAGAAAGCGAACTTATAGAGAAAAAAAATGTAATTTTGCAACAATGTATAACATATTATAGTACTATGAATATACATACTTATTTCTAAAACATTTGAATAAAAAAAAATGAACAATTTAATGATATTAAATTTCAATCGAATATATTTCCAGATACTAATGATATCCGACTATCTGGTCGGATAATAAAAAAATGTCGGATAAGATCGGATATCGGATACTTTCCAAATATTCGGTGCATCTTTAATTACAAATAACGATTGACTTTTCTAACTCTGTTGATGTTATCATCATCGTTATATAAAAAAATCACAATGTAATTACCAAATCGTTGTTACAATAAGCTAATAATCAACAAAATAGAGGCGTTATAACGCGTTATTTGCCAACTCTGGTATAAAAACATATTAAAATTAGCATAAGTAAATTCGTTTGAGCAACTATAAACTGAACTAAAGCAACAAGTGCTGCAAGAACTAATATGGTTTTCACATTTTGATATATAACTAAATATACCTACTATATACAGGATGAAAAAAAAGATTTGCTGCAGCAGACAATCTTTTTTTCAGTGTATTTAAACTAGTATAAGATATACCATAAAGAAAACAACACAAGGACAAAAATAAACAGGACTGAATTTGTACTAATTTGTATCACTGAAAGTAAGTTAATTTTACTTTTTTTCTCCTTAAAGTGTCTTTATTAGTATATACTTTCAGTCTATAGGTTAGTAACCTCAATAACAAAAAACCAATGTAAACACAATATTCAAATTAAAAAAAAAAATTTAACATATACAATAACATATACAATAAATTAGTTTGGTTTGCACTTGTTTGTACCATCTTTCTTTTCGTTTTTCAAAAGATTAAAATGTTCAAAATAAATTTTAAAAAACTATTATCACCTTACTTCGAGACATTACTTTCCGAGAAAGAGAAATTATCATCTAATTCAGCATCACTTGTACCTATTTGTACCGTTTTTTCCTTTTGTTTACACCTTTAAGGGGATGATTAACCGAAATTTTAAAATAGGAGTAAGAGCTAACTTCGTTATTTCTGAAGATATTTTTAATCCATAAACAGGTTTGAGATTTTGGATTAAAACAAGTATAAACGATTGCGAAACAGCACCTGCTTGCAGATTTAAAACATCTCAAAATATGATGCTAACATTTTTTTTTATATTTTTGAACTCCTTAAGATACAAACAAAAAGAAAACTGGTTACAAATTTAGCTCCATTTAATGCTCATTAAAAAAATTTTTTTTTAAGTCGAATGTCAGGCTTACATAGATTTTGTTGAGGTCATTAACATGTAGATTGAAAGTAAATACTAATAAGGTCATTTAAAGAGAAATCAAATGTAAACTATTAATTTACTTTCAATGGTACAAATTAGTATGAACTCAGTTTTGTCAGTCAGATCTCAAAAATACGTCCTTAAGAGAAAATATGGTAATTATGATACACCTTGTATAAAATTTGTATAGTTGTTACTTTTATGGTTACAATACTATAAAATAGTATTCTATTATATATAATGATTGTACGTAGGGTTCGATAAAATAACTAATGCGACTTATTTAAAATAAAAAATATAAAATAAGTTCTAAAAACTTATTTAAAATATAAAATCGTAGGAGTCGATAAAATCACTGATACGACTTATTTGAAATAAAAAATATAAAAGTTCCAAAAACTTATTTACAATATTAAATAAGAAATAGGTCAAAAGTAGTTATTTTTAATAATAAATACTAAATAACTGTTCAATTTTTTATATTTAAAATGTATATTTTAAATAAATTTATTTGAAATAAGACCGAGCCCTGGTTGTACGTAAAATTTATATTGTATGCTGTTACCTATATAGTTGCCACAAATATGTATTTTTCACTGAGTAGTTCATTGAGTATAAGAATATAAATAAATACGATCATTATATCAATAATGTTCTCAACAGAAGTCAACATTTTGTAAGTGCTTTGAGCTAAATTAATTATCATTTAGATCTAAAGGAATAGATCTATCTTAGCGAAGAAAATTCCGAACAGTAAAATAAACATTCTGCTGAATGTGGTGATTATTACCGATTATCTCGATTTGGCGTAACTTGCCGGCTCGCATAAAAGAACACAGGAATGTGACGCTTTGCTTGCTTAGGCCTGTTATAGGATTGCGATAATATCGCAAACCATAAGCCGTAAAAAATTGATCAATCACAGACGAACGTGAGAAAAATAATCGACTATGACTGGTTAATTTCTTACGGCTTACGGCTTACGGTTCTATTGTGTAAGCCCGCAAACGCAATAAAATTGTGAGCTTTAAGTCTTAAGGAATTGACTAATCATTAATAATTGATTATTCTTCTCACATTTAACTGTGATTGATCAATTTCTTAAGGCTTAAGACTTACTACTCTTGTGTTTGCGGACTAACAAGCCTTAGCGCTGAAAAAACACTACTGTGTCCTACACTACATCTCCAGAAACTAGAAAAGTAAAAATAAGTAAATTACATAAATTGCATAAATCATTTACGTTTTTCAAGTGTATTTAAATATTGTCGCACAATGACATACGTGGATCCTTTTACGGGCACATTCACAGTCAATGAACTTTATCAAATAAAGTTTCCTGATGAGAGCTAAGACGCTTTAATCAGTTACGAGGAAGCAAACGATCGTACAAATCCTGCGAGAAAATGAGCGCCGGTGCGTAAATAAATCTTAAAATATTATTCGAAGCGAGAGAGAGAGAGAGAGAGAGAGAGAGAGAGAGAGAGAGAAACATGCGTGCGCGCGTGTGTGTACGGCGAAGAGAGCAAGCTCTTTTGGTAGACGTATTGCAGAACGGAAGCTGGCAGCCTGGCACTAAAGGGACACATTTACGTCTTCCCAGGAGTGCGTTAGCTAGCCAGCTAGCCATCGGCCAAGCTGACCGTCCAACCGACCCCAACTCTCGTCAGCGACCTCCCTTTTGCCAACCCTGATGTTAACCAGGGCTGGTCAACCTCGCCAGTTCGTTTCAAACTCAAGCTCGATTCCTCTGTTAGTCCGTGCTAATCGAATAACCGCGTATATAAGCGTATGTCGAATTCGCGGAAACACTGTTAGCCATTAGGAAAGCGGTAATCCTCCAATTATTGCGCAGTCATCGGGGAGCTCGGTGGTTGGGTGAGCCGGACATTGCAAAGTCTCGCGAATTTCCGGAGAAGTAAGGGTCGGCATTTCCGCAAAATGTTCTCGCTAACGGGTCAAACGATTCTCGATGATATTATAAGCTTGATACAAGACGCTTCTATCTAGCATTAACATGAAAAATAAGTATAGGGTGATGAAATTTTCACGCGCTGTATTCAACAAAGTACATATATCACATATTATTGTATGATTGAGTCACAAATTCGTACTGTTACTATAATTTACAAAGTAAAATATTTAAAAAGAATAAAAATTATTCCTGCAATTATTCTAAGTTTCAATTTATTTTTAAGTAAATTTTAAAAGGAGGTACGACAGTGTCTCGCACCATTATGCTTAGCGCCGAGACACTACCGTGTCTCCTAATAAGAGAGAAATTTAGAATGAAAGAGATCATATTTTAATCTGTTTCTTTCGTGAATGAAATAGAAAAATCAAAAAATATTGTAATTATTCAATAATGATCGCTTTTGAATTTAACAAAAGATCTATTTGCGTAGTGTGTCTGGAGTCCTCACGGAGTTATCTACCGAGGACTAGTCTACCATGCTGTGGAGCCAGCAAGAGATTAGTCAACTTAAGTCGGCTCAATCTCTCAGTCCCTTACCAAAGCTTTGGCAGTTACAAGGTAATCGAATTACAGAGAGCATATGTCGAATGCATGGGAGCTATTGTATGTATCTGTG
>NW_017306081.1:1310723-1314614 GCF_001594115.1 Trachymyrmex septentrionalis | reverse complement strand
AGAGAGAGAGAGAGAGAGAGAGAGAGAGAGAGAGAGAGAGAAGATGAGAGATTGAGAGCATTATCTATTCGCCACTAAGCCGCAAGGAAACCCGATTTCTACAGAATTTCGCATTAACGCATTGTTTACGTTTTGCATTGAAACTATTCGCTCCCTTACCTCAAAAAATACACTTAAAAAACATGATTTTCAAATTATTGCCATAAATGAGTCAGAGGTAAATATTACCTTAGCAATCATCAAAAGTCGATTAATTTAACTTTATCAAAAAACGTTACAACTCAAAAGAGTGATTTTTAAAAAAATCATCCAAATTATAGCAATTTAAAAAGGAGTTTTTTTTTAAAGATTGTAAAATAAAAATAACAAAAATAACATTTAATCGTATTAAGAATATAATTCTTTTTGTCGATATTATTTGATTAATCAATAATTTTCAGTCAAGTTAAAATATTTTTCCCTTTTTCTGGAAAATTTACCTAATTTTTTTAATTGTACGTCACTTTTGAAGTAAGCAAGTGATATGCAACATGAAACAAGAAATGAAGGATCTAATAAACATTTCCAGCGATTTGGCAGAAAATTAAATTCGTCCTGACTTTCTCAAATCGTTACAAAATGGGTCGAGCATCCCTACGCCGAAGCTTTCAACCTTGCTTGAAATATTCGCAAAGAGAATTGGATATACTGAAAACACTTCGACCTAAATGCATCGAAGTTGTTTCGAGGCAACTCTCGGGCCCTTCGAGCATAAAAGCGATGGTTTCCCTCTGAGGTCAATTCTACTTTATACTTATCCCTTCGACGTCGAAGCGGGAACCTTTCTCTGTTCGAGACACCGTTCAAACGCTGTAATTCAAAGTTTCTCGTAAAGTCTTCTTAAATTAAATCCTTCCGTCTCTAACCTGCCATGCCATTTGAGGACCTTATCTACAAATTTCCTGCCAGTCAAATGAGCAATCTCTAATGCAAAGAGTAACAATCCCTTTTTATCACATGATAGGGCGCCTATTAGAGTCTAAGAGTCATCATCTTTATATGGATCTAGGCGACTTTAATCGTTTTAAAAGATAATTAAAATTGGAAGTTTCAATCAAGGTAAGTGTCAAATTATAAGAATCTTGCTTGTCAAATATGTGACACATTACGTATATGATCTATTTGAAACTTAACGAGTAAACATGACTCACCGCTATCAAGACTATTCTGATTTTCTAGATCAGGGCCTTGGACGGAAGTTGATCTGCCATCCTGCAAATAATCTGAAACATTAAATATGTTATGATTAGTACAGTTTAATTACATCCAACTTTCTTAATTAATTTAAATCATTAAAAATTGATTTACAAGATTTCTGTTTCTCGTTACCAAATAGTGATGCAGTTCATGTATTTTTAGCTGCTGAAAAAATAATAGGTTAAAAAAAATTTCATTATCATCACATATTGAAAAATCATAAACTTTATTTTTGAAAAAATTCTACAAATGCAAATAATATACAATTTTCTTTTTTTTCTTATTTCTTTCTTTTCGGACATACATAAGAATTACTATTCAGATGTTGAGAAATAGATATCACTTTGTAAATCACTTTTTAATATTAAATATAGCCGATAAATTTATTATTTTAACATATCACTTAAAATTGTTTATAAACAAAATAAGTTATAATTACATTTATTTTCATATTTAAGGGAACATTGTAGTAATCAAATTGTTAAAATATTGCAGAGTGATAAAAATCTCTGAATCTCCGATTGAACGGAATCAAAAATTCTTTTACAGGATTAAAATAGAAGCAAAGTTTAAAGGCGCTGTAGTGGACTTTATACTAAAATTAAAAAAAAGTGAAAACTTACATTTTTTTCAACTCGTAGAGCTATCACTTGACGTAGATGTTTCCTTAATATACAAGTTTTATACCTTATATCATGATGAAATTAATAAGGTGAAGCACACTCTCTTGGATGCGTAGCAAGAGAGTGAATGTGGGTAACGTTTGATTGCTATTCCAGTATAACCAGCGTTATTATACGCAGTATAAAAAGTGCATATTGAGGAACAATTGACTGGTTATTTCCAATAATGTGCTATCACCATTATACGCAATGTTTCATTTTATTAATTCCACTATAGCTCGTATGGATAAAACGACAGTGTAGCACCCAGTATTACGTGCACAAACAATATTGAATTTATGAAACTAAGATTAAAAGCTTAAAAGAAAGATTTATATTGATCTGCAAATTACGTGTACTCATATGCCTTATAGCAAAAACTCAGCATAATAAACAAAGCAGTAATTGTGTTTAGCAGTAAATACTCAATATTGCAGGAGACGGCGTTCTAATATGTTAGATAAGGACAGATATATACGTTTAAGTAAGACAGAACAATAATATGGGAAATAAATTAAAGGTGTCACTATTATTGACTTTTTTTATTTAGAATTTAAAAAAATTATTCTATCATCAATCAAGTTCAGCCGTCACTCCAGCATCGCCTTAAAAATATTTAAATTTTGTTTGATTATATAATATATATATTACGAATTGGCGTTATTAAGAAATATAAGAAATACTAAGCGGAGTTTTTAAAAATTAAAGAATAATGCAGTTTTTTAAAAACGTATTCTTTTTTCAGTGTAACTCTATAAGAAATACTTTAAAAAACAAAATGTTGATTAAAATTTGTTATTTAGTGTTATTTACGGGAAAAAATGCCTCGAAGACTTGCTTTTTTTTGTTTTGAAAGATTTGTACGTCTCCACAAAACTCACGTTTAAGAATTAAGATTCGGATTTGACGAAGATATCTTTACGATTACATCAATCTCGCTGTGTTACATCCAGCCCGACGTCGAGATCCTCGCGTCTATAACTCGCCAGGATCTTAATAGGGATTCCGCATTGAAATTTCATGGGATTTCGGGCGATCGAGCGGAACGAGTTTGGAGATACGCTGCGTGCGGCCTATGTCTGCGCCGCAGATGATGCTGCTTGCGCGCGGACGCGAATAATACGGGAAAGGGTGGAAAAGAGCGGTACGGCGTTGATCCCGCGGGAGTCATACCCCGGTGATATTGGCTCCCACAGCCCATTTCTGCGCATAGGAGACCCAGCCGCCTTGGACCAACATATCCATACGCGCGCGTGTACATCACACAAACACGTATACGTATATGAGAGGAAGACCGGCCAAAATTCAAATTTCCCATCGGGATACGTGCGACTTTAAGCACAACTTGCGGGAAACAACCGCGGCGGCCAAAGCGCACCGGTTTGCATCGATAATCGAACTTTACGGTGTCCGCTTCGATACGACGGAAAAAATTACACCGCACGTCTTCATGACATTAATAATACCATGTCGAGATAGCTCACTAGCTGGGTCGACGCATATTTTTATTAGTGCGCGCGCGCACGCACGCATGCACACATCAATGATAAAATATTTGCGCATTTCATACGTACTTTTTACATATATACAGGGTGTCCCATAAGTTTTGACAAAACGCTCGTATGTATATAGAACGGACTAAATTGATTGTGAGTCGAAAAGTCCTCGACCATTTTGCAATTTTCGTAATAGTTAACAAGATATTAATTACTAAATATTGATTTTTAATAATTTTTTATTTATTGTTTATTTTCTTCTCATAAAATCCTGAGAATGTTTTCAGAATTTCTTCAACATTTTTTAATACCGTATTTTTTCATGTTGGTAAAAATAATTGCCAATAAGAAAATGCAATACTAAAAAGTTAATAAAAAATTCTGAAAAAAATCTCAGAGTTCTATGAGGAGGAAATAAACAACTCTTGTCTCTAGTAGTTTTTTTATAAAGTTGATAGTATTTGAGAAAGAAAAATGATTAAAGACAACATTCAGCA
>NW_017306081.1:1302795-1310623 GCF_001594115.1 Trachymyrmex septentrionalis | reverse complement strand
AAAAGTTAATAAAAAATTCTGAAAAAAATCTCAGAGTTCTATGAGGAGAAAATAAACAACTCTTGTCTCTTGTAGTTTTTTTATAAAGTTGATAGTATTTGAGAAAAAAAAATGATTAAGGGCAACATTCAGCAATCATTAGTATTAAATATCTTATTAACTATTGCGAAAATTGTAAAATGATGGAGGACTTTTCGACTCAGTTTAGTCCACTCTATCTACACATGAGCGTTTTATCGAAACTTACCGGACACTCTGTATAATGTGTGTGTGTGTGTGTGTGTGTGTGCGCGCGCGTGTGTGTGTGTGTGTGTGTGCGTGTGTGTGTAAATAAAAAATCCTTCTCGATATATACAGGATAGGAAACATTTTAATGTTTCCACGTTGATAACTCGAAAAGAAAGCATTTAAGAAAAAAACACAAGAGAGTGTGACGACTCGCCACCAGATGTCCAACGGGACTTGCTCGGATTCGCGGAAGCACTGCAGCCACATGAATTTCTTTTAAATTGAATAGCAATCTAAATTCATTCCAGACGTCTCAGGCAGGGCCCACACTACATCGCCTTAACTACTGATGAGTCTAGTAGTGTGGGATCGGGACGAAACGCCACGGTCGACCAAAACCTTCGAGTCAGGCCTCCTTAATGGACGAATATCATTTTTGTAAAGACCGATCTACAAGAGAAAAGTTGTGTGATTTTGAGGAGGGGGAAAGTTAGTGACCTTAAAATTTGACCTTGACAGCATATTTAATTATATTATTATAATGTTTTGGAAAACTCTTAAGGTGTGCTACAAGAAAATGCAATGAAAAGAGGGAGGTTCCATATAAAATTTTAAAGTTGATCTTCAAATGGCCTTGAAATATGCTTTTAAATTTAAGGTCACAAACTTCTTCCCCTTCAAAATCACACAACTTTCCTTGCTCATATTTTTGTTTGGAAAAATGCTTCCTTTCCGAGTTTTTAGCGTGGAAAAATTAAAATGGCCTATCCTGTATATGTACATCGGAGGATTTTTTATTTAGATTGTAATATTAGATGGCGACACAAACGTGAGAGATTGAAATAAATTTTACAAAATGTTATCCGATATATAAAATATCAATTAACTCTTTAAAAACCGTAGCTTTCTACAATAACTTATTTTAAGGAAGACTTTGTTTTCTAAGAACTTTTGGGAGCATTGTGTATTTGATTCTGGCCTGAAAATTTTTAAACTCAAGTTTCAAAAAATAATTTGATTATCGTGAAATTCGGTTTTAGATCCTTGATATCACTGACTTTTGAATATGTAACCTTAAAATGTCAAATTTCAAAAGGGTAGTAGGGTTTTATTCCAATAAAGGAGGATTTAATATTACAGGATTCAAAGTTTAGAAATTAGTGTTTGTATAGTATTGATGAACTTCAAATAAAGCGAAAGTAAAAACTTGACGTTTTACATACATATAGTATATATCGCAATTAAAAATTTCCTAAAATCGAGTTAAATAATAATCAAATTATTTTTTTAGGGAAATTCTGTCCAGCATATTAAATTCACTATTTTGAATTTTTATCGAAAAACCAAAATATATAACCAACATGCATTTCTTTGCAAATATGCATTTCTAAGCCACTCATGTCACAGCCGAATTTTTCTATTTTGTATTTTTATCTTACAATAAGTTTATGTAACGTTCTTCATAGATATATATTTTTTTACTATGGTGAAGACTCGCACTGTTAGGTTCCTCCCTGCCACTTGCCCTCTCTTTCTCTCTCGCTCTCTTCTCTGTCTCGTGCTCTTTTCGTTTTTTTACCCTTTCTCTCGTCCTCTCTCTCTCTCTCTCTCTCTCTCTCTCATGCGCACGCGCACTTTTTCACTTTTTCTATTTATTTGTCTACATCAAATATTATTACACATGCATATTAATGTTTATTTATATTAATAACTTTAATATAATATTATATCGCAAGGCATTGTGCAAACATGCAAAAAATTTTGCATGTTTGCGTTTATACGTAATTGAAAAAATTTTAAAATATATATTCGACGATGTGATAAAATGATAGGATAAAATCATCTATTATTAAATAAAAAAAAAAGATCTTAATATGTGACAGCGAGGTTTCTGCAAAACTAATAAGCGCATATGTTTGGTTTTATCATAAACTTTTTATTCTTAGTGTGAAACCTGTTTAGTAGAAATTTCATTATTAAATCATGCATATCGTTATAAAAAAAGATTTGTGAAATTAGATGTTGTCAAATTTTATTGAGATTATAGTTTTTAAATTATGTTTTATTATATAAAAATAAATATAATTATTATGTAAGATAGGATCGAGTATTGTGAGCACCTTAAAAAAACATTTTGATATATCTAACATACTAAAGAATAAAAAATCTTACACATACCATTTGATAGATTTGTTAATGTTTTATGTATCTTATTAAAATTGATTATTTTAATGCAAATGTTGAAATGGTGGCGGGTACTCTTATTACTCGCCTAGTGCTCATAGTATCCTCTGAGTAGGCTAATATGAGCATCTTTTTGGGGCAACATGAGCATAGGAAATTTTTTGTAAGAAATTATGCAAAAATAAAAGATTGAAATATATATAAATAGAACATTTTATTAGAACAAATGCCAATCAAATGTTTGGTTAATGTAACCAAAAAATAATGTTATATTATATTTACAAATATTTAGTAAGTATTACTAAATAATAACAGTTTGGTAATACTTATTAAGTATTTGTAAAAATATAATAACATTACTTTTGATTATATTAAAAACATTTGATTGGCATTATTTCATCATACAATTTAATAGCTATTATCAAACTCTAAAGGATTCAACCACTGCTAAAAAAATGTACACTAATGTACAGTGATTGCTAATTATGGCAATACAACATACTTTATTGCTAGCATTGCTATATGGTTAATATTGTTATCCTTTGTATTTGTTTGACATCGGGAGATGGTCCGTAATATTGTATGCCGGCAGAAAATCTGCATAAATTCTGTTATCCTTGAAACTTTATCTCGTTGTTCTTTATATATGATATGTGCTTCTAGAAAATTCTAGTAATCATCAATGACATCTAAATATTTATTAGCGTTTATTCTTTCTCAAAAAAAAGAGCCCATGTCATATACAAACATTCAGCTATCTAACGGCTACTCGAGTCTAACGATAGATGGCGAGAGCGCACGAGTGCGCTTCACCAACTAACAACGGATCTAGACGCCAATCGTACTCGCGGATTTTCTTCTGCGCATGATCCTTTTCACGAAGACGGCCCTGAACTGCCAATCGCTCTTGACGCTCGCGGGTCACCTCAAAATATTAATTATTAGAGCCTTTTCATTGGTTTTTAACGAGAAAGCGTCTTGTCTCGCCAGGCTGATAAAAAGGCGAGTCAGCCGTCGACAACTCTCTCTTTTCGTTAGTATCCGCCAAAAAAACCACTGAGATAAAACCACCGAATAGAATTCCTAGTCTTACCGAAAAGTTTCACGTATCTTCCGTCGTGAGTTTGTTCCGTCTGAAATTCAATTATATGTAGTGAACTGAGTGTAAAATAAATTTGAACTGTGCATAAACCTGTAAACTTTGTTCTTTTTTCATGGCGTTACACCAGCATACTTTGTCCGCTCTGTTTATCCGCGTTTGTCGCGCGCTCTCAAACATTTTTTAGTTCTTCGAGCCAGATTCTTTGCCAGCAACCGCGATCTCGGGAGTGCCGTATTCAATGTTTTTACCTGAAAGAAAAAAAAACAAGTAAGCCATGAGCATGGATCTGCCTATGTTACTGACCCAAAGCGACATCCATGGTCGTATGACCCCGATCTCAAATCTAAAGAAGCTGGGCGCCGAAAAATCACTCTTCACGCCGTCGCATCGTTCTCCTCGACCGCTTGTGGATAAAATTTGAGGCTCAGCACGAGCTTATTCGGGCACAACTTTTATAGAATCATACAACGACAGTGAGTACAATACTTCTGGGTTCGCTGATTCTGAAATCACGTACGTGCAACAGCAAAGCCTTCTGAACGATTTCGTCACCAAGCTCAAGATCACTACGCCAAATTCTGCTCCAAAACAAGACTCAGACACCGAACTTTCCTCCAAGACGTCTCTGCCCCGCTTGAAACTTCGATCTTTCTCGAGCGCGTTTGAAGACTGGTTCACGTTTTTGCGACACTTTCCAGCTCATTGTCGGGGACAATCCATTAGTCACAAAAAAATTCCACTACTTGAAGTCTTGCCTGGAGAGGCCTGCTGAAAAATTAATTCGATCAGTGGTTATTAGTTAATGGTTATTGGAGACAATTATCTACGTGAGCATTGTTATGCAAACATTACGAGAACAAAAAAGAATTAGCGCGCTCAAATTTCTCCACGTTTACCGCCGTGGCGAAGATGAAGAGCGATACCGCCGAAAAGTTGAACCGCATTTACAACGCAGTCACCAGTGTCGTGAACGATCAAGAGAGGAAGGCCAATTTAAATGCACGGCTTCGACATCTTCAATCACTTCGTCACCGAACTCTTCGATCCAAGGACTCGTCTTGAGTGGGATCTCACATACGAGTGAGTCCAATAATCCGCCAGATCACGGTACACTCTTAAATTTCATTACTAGACGAGCACTCACTCTGAACGCGAAACCAAAGACGAGCAAGGCCATTGGAGATTTGCCGCGAACCGTGAAGTCCCACCAGGTGAAATGTAACGTCGAAGCCGCACAGTGAGTTTTATGCAAAGAAAGACACAACGTGATGATGTGTGAGAACTTCCGGTCAAAATCCGCTACCGAACGCGTCGTGGAAACACACTGTTTGTGTTTCAATTACTTGGGATCGCATCCAATTGCGAAGTGCCAGTCCTTGAAAATGTGTACGACATGCAAAGCCCGACATCATTCGTTGTTCCGACGTTAGCGCACTAACCGCTGTAAGTCTTGACGAAGACAAGGTGATTTTCCTCGCAACAGTGAGGGTGTCTATCGCCAACCGCCATCGGAAATCAACACATCATTAGAGCATTGATCGACCAGGGTTCTGAAGTGTCTCTCATTTCGGAAGCTCTAGTGCAACATCTGCGCCTGTCACGATCCCGATCCGCCGTCTTGATTTGTGGGATTAATGACAAGTGCTCCGGGTCAAGTAGAGGAAAGATGACCCTCGACATAACGTTGTTAACGATAAATACCAGATTCATCACTGTCATTTTCAGTCTTCCACACCTCTCATTGTATTAAGGTGTAAAATCAAAGAGCAGAACCGAGTAGCCTCCCTTGGAGGGGCTGGCCGAGCCACAATTTATGGTCAACGATCTGATTGAGCTATTCGGCGCGGAGGTATGCTCATTCATCCTTCAGGAGGGTCTCCGCAAAGGAGGTTTACAAGCTCGTTCAGAATTTGCTTCTGGGTTGGACTCTTTTGGGGGACTGCGACGGGGCGTCTGCGACAACCAGATACAGCTCTTTGCAGTGCACGGTCGACAACGATCTGGCAGCGCTCGTTCAGCGCTTCTGGGAACAAGAAAAGGAAGTCGCCGTTCTAGTTCTTCCTCACACCAAGCGAACAGCGGTGCGAGAAAATTTTCATGCAAACTCATGAACGCACAGCGATACATAGTGCGATACATAGTGCGACTGCCCTTCGCTTCTCCGCCAACAACCCTCACCGAAACTCGCAAGCCAGCAAAACGGTTACTAATTACAATGGAACGACGGGGCGGCCTTCATGCTTCGCAGAACTCTATCGTGCCTTTCTGCAAGAATATGAGGGCTTCGAGTTGACGCAAGATTCTTGTTGGCCTCGAACACGAAAAAGTGTTACCTACCTCATCATGAGGTGCTCCGGGAATCTAGTGCCACTACTAAGATCAAAGTCGTCTTCAACGGATCACAACGCATCAAGTCCGGTGAGTCGTTCAATTCAAGGTTATTAATTGGCGCTAATCTGCTTCCGGCTCTGGCGTGCTGATGCACTGGCGTTGGCATCGTTTACGCGCTGGTGACTGATATCGAGAAGATGTACCGCCAGATTCTCGTCTTTCTGGATTACCAACACATAACTTTGGCAACACACCGAACCTGCGAGTATAAGTTGAAGACGATCACGTACTGCCTCACATGCCATTTTTAGCTATCCGCACGCTTCGTCAACTCGCCGACGATGAGGAAGCTCGACTTCCGCAGGGTTCACCGCTTTTCGCCGCGATTGCTACGACATCGTCACCGGAACACACACGCTAGCAGACTCGATCACGATGCAGTTCGAACTCCGCAGACTCTGTATGGCGGGCGGGTTCCCACTTCGAAAATATGCCGCAAACAGCCACGAAATTCTTGCCGGAATTCCATCTGAGCACTCACAAAGGATTCGCACTCATGGGAGCATGAAAGTCACGACACACGCGGGAGCTCCGCCGACGATGCGTTCAGCTTCAGGATACACTCTTGCACCATCACGGAATACACTAAGAGATGTATTCTCGCGGAAACAAATCGACTGTTCGACCTGCTTGGATGGTTGACACCCGTTGTGATCCGAGCCAAATACTCATCCAGGTAGCCTGGTTGCAGCTGAAATGAGATGCTCCTCTTCCGTCGGAGGATGCTCTGGAATGACGACGTCTTTTCAACAAATTCACGCAGCTCGAATGTTTCCGCATTCCGCGCTGGCTAGGCAGCGGCGACAAGGATTCGCGTCTGGAGCGTCTTGATGGTTATGTCGCCGCGATTTATCTGCGTATCGTCACCGCGGATGATATCATCATCCGCTTGCTCGCAGTGAAGAGCAAGGTCGCACCGATCAAGCCGATCTCGTTGTTGCGATTGGAACTTTACGCCGCGGTACTCCTTACATACTTAACCATTCACGCACCGTTATGAGTCTGCCGACAGCACCTGTCATACTCTGGTCAGACTGTAGGATCACCCACCACTGGATCAAAAGTCATGCTTCCAGATGAAAGACCTACGTGGGCAACCGCGTGTCACGAATTCAGGAGCTGCTCCCGGAAGCTCGATGGTGACACGTTCCTGGAAAGGAGAATCCGGCCGATTGCGCTTCCCAGAGAATCACGCCGAACAACGTAAACCATCCCCTCTGATGGACGGGTTCCTCTTGGCGGGACGTCACAAACTGGTCGAGCGGAGACGAAGAGGCTCCTGCAGAGGATCTCCCTGAGACGAGAGCTGTTACGCACGTTGCCGCCGCTTGGAGCATCATCGAGCCCAAGATGCTCCGCCGGTTTTTATCACTGCATCACCTTTTAAGGGTCATCTCCTGGTATCTTCGTATCGGCGCCACCGCCGAAAGAATCCTCTCGTCTCGAAGGGAGCAGACCTATCACTGCATTCTGACAAGCTTGACGCGCACTTTTTCTGACTCCGGATGGTGCAAGCTCTGCACTATCCGAACAAGACGACCGCCGACAAGAACAAACATGCATGTTCACGTCAGAATCGTCTGAATCTCTACGCTGATGACCTCGGAATTCTCAAAGCCGGAGGACGTCTGAGACACGCTGCACTCTCCGTCGACAAACGATATCCATTAATCTTGCCATCCGAATCATGACTGACTCGTTTAATCGTGGAGTCCTGCCACCGCCGCACTCTACATGGAAGAGTCCAGCTAAGATTGGGCATGCTCCGCTTTTAGATCCCACGGGGCCGAGCCGTTGTAAAATAGTTGTTGCATCGATGCGTGAGATGCACCCGTTGGAGAAGTTCCGCCGCAGTCTCTAATGGGTGATCTCTCTCCAGGACGAGTGACTCCAGCATGAACCGGCGTCGACTACGTCGGGTCC
>NW_017306081.1:1293850-1302695 GCF_001594115.1 Trachymyrmex septentrionalis | reverse complement strand
GGTATCTTCGTATCGGCGCCACCGCCGAAAGAATCCTCTCGTCTCGAAGGGAGCAGACCTATCACTGCATTCTGACAAGCTTGACGCGCACTTTTTCTGACTCCGGATGGTGCAAGCTCTGCACTATCCGAACAAGACGACCGCCGACAAGAACAAACATGCATGTTCACGTCAGAATCGTCTGAATCTCTACGCTGATGACCTCGGAATTCTCAAAGCCGGAGGACGTCTGAGACACGCTGCACTCCTACATCCTGGTGACGACAACGTGATCCGCGTGGTGACACTTCGCACAGCCTCATCTGAGCTCATCCGGCCTCTAATCAAAGTGTTGCTGTCGGTTGATACAAACGCGAGTATCTCGCCCGAAAACGCGTAACCGACACAGAGTGTATTTTTCCATATATATATTTCTCTATATACATTTCACGTATATTTCTCAGTATATTTCTTCATCTTTTCTTTAATTCACGTCCAATTAAAATTTCGAACGCACCTTTCATCATTTTTAATAGTTTTTCTTATTATTACTATTTTTCACAAGTTAATTCTTATCACTTCACATGTATCTCTTAACAATTTAATCACTCGCATCATTCTGTCGCGCTGCGCATTACTTTCACGTTGTAAAATCGTAAACATACGCGGTAGCAGAGACAATATTCGCAGAATGAGAAACTTATCACTCTGAGTTATACAGCATTATAACCTAATCATATCAGCTCGCACGTAGCCGCGCCAATATCGCGAATTATCTCTACAACAATCGAAGCGTCGATCAATTGTATTCTTGCAATTACCGACCACCATCCGTCGCGACATTCGCAACAGTGCTAGAGGTAGCCTTTTCGTCACCGTAAGGACGAGGCGGGCAGGAATGTTTGAGATCGAGAGATGGTCCCACAATATTGTATGCCAAAGAAAATCTGTATAAATTCTGTTATACAGATTATTACATTATCCTTCATATTTCAAACCTTATTTCGTTGTTCTTTGTGTATAATATAGGTTTCTAGAAAATTCTAGTAATCATTGATGACATCTAAATGTTTTTAGCGTTTATTCTTTCTCAAAAAAGAGCCCATGTCATATACAAACATCCAGCTGTCTAACGGCTACTCGAGTCTAACGATAGATGGCGAGTGAGCGCGCGAGTGCACTTCAGTGATTAACAACGGATCTAGCCGCCAATCGCGCTCGCGGATTTTTTTCCGCGCATGATCACAGGGTTCCTTTTCGCGAAGATGGCCCTGAACTGCCAATCGCTCTTGGTACTCGCAAGTCATCTCAAATTTTTAATTATTAGAGCCTTGTCATTGGCAATTAACGAGAAAGCGCCTTGCTGATAAAAAGGCAAGTCGGCAGCTCTCTCTTTTCGTTAGAATCCGCCGAGAAAACCACTGAAATAAAATCGCTGAATAGAATTCCTACTCTTGCCGAAAAGTTTCACGTATTTTCCGTCGTGAGTTTGTTCCGTCTGAAGTTTAATTATATATATTGAACTGAATGTAAATTTGTACTGTGCATAAACCTGTAAACTTTGTGTTTTTTTTTGTGGCGTTACACCAGCATACTTCGACCGCTTTTTTTATCCACGTTTGTAGCGCGCTCTCGAACAGTATTGCAGCCTATTGTGCACAATATTGCTAAGTATTGTTAATGTATTGCTATTTACTACTACGTATTGTTAACGTATTGCTAGTACTGCTACTGCTACTATTGCCTATTTTATTATTGTACTGTCATATATATGCACTTCTAAAAAAATGTACACTGATTGCCATAGTAGTTGACCTTGGCCTTCGCCAGACTCTTTTTTTCAGTGTACGATAAGAAATTATGAAGATGCTTATAATATACAACCATGCATACCTATCCGAAAAACTCCTGTGACTAATAAATCAATAATAATTTCGGGACTTTATGAAGTTAGAATGGCTCAATATTATTTACTTTACAAATATGAACATGCGGAACAAAATATCTTATTTTAATGTAGATTGGGGACCTTATGAAGTTAGAGAAAAAAACGTAAGAAATAAAAAGATAATGTACCTACTTACTATAATATACCATAATATGATAAATATCCAAAGTACATAAATTTAGATCGAACTTCGTAGCATATTGGAATATCGTGAAGACCAATGCATCTTTTCACAACAGTCAAAATCGGCACTTTTGATAAAAAGTTTCACATACATTAAAGTGTAGCTATTACCGACTGCTAACTTTTGGCGCTAAAATTTAAATATATTTCCATAAATTTGACATAAAGATAGAAATTAAAATTACAAATTAAATAAATTACAAGTCTTTAAAAAGAAGTATCTCACAATAGGCAATTTTTCCCTACGTTTCATGGACTCGCTCGATCATGATTTCAATTTTGGCTAATTTTATTCGGACTGATCACAATCAATAGATCATATCGACACTATACAAAAAAAAATATTGTGGGATATTTTATGCGGTTTTAGTTTCTGAATATATAATTTTAATCGAAAAACGCAAAAATTTCGGATAAAACTAAAGATAGTGTTACAAACTTGATACACAGAGAAAATATTACGGTTGTCACATCCGGAAATAATGATAATTTTCAATCAATCATATATTTTGTTATGATAACCGTAATACAGAAATATCTTTACGGTCATTATCGTTAAAATGTGCCAATCTTATGGTTATTATAATTATACTACTGTTCTTATGACTGAAAAATGTATTGCTGGGCGACTTTTGGTCATGGCAACCGTAGCCGTTTTTTCCGCGTAACAACACGAATATGCAATGAGTTTACGTATGCATGTTGATTCTATGTGAAGCATTTTATATTTAATTTTATCGTAATATTGAAGTATAATATTGTAAATATAATAATTTGTTCCAGTTTAACAAGTTGAGCACCGGCGCGCGGCAGCACACACCATGTGATATTATGGTATACTTATACAAATGTATAATACACCTATAAAAATTAATCAGCGCTTAATATATTAATAACAACTTGTCCCATAGTGAAGTAAGTTGTTACAGTTTTCCTACTGATAGAAAATGTTAATTTTCAATGTTTAAAAATGTTGATACAAATTAGAAAAGGATTAACTGTCTAGTTAAATATATAGAATATAACAGGGCTTTTTTGTCTATTTCTCGCGATAACTTATGTTTCTATAATTTATGTTTCTGAACAGTACATGTTGATTATATAAAGGTTATGTTTGTGTTCTCAAGGAGTGTTAATGATTGTATGATGTTATTATAAACACGTCACTGCAGAGAGAGGAAGAGAGAGAGAGAGAGAGAGAGAGAGAGATATTGTTTACTATTATAAATTTTCGTATTATTTTAAAGTTGAAACTGACGAAATAGTCCCGCTTTACTCTATATCAATGTAGGTGTTCATTGATTTAAATATATGTATACATTAAGCCGGAAAAAATTACTAATAAAATATTATTACAAACTAGCCTTAGTCTCTTATATTTTTTTTATTAATGAGACATACAGTTATAATTGTGCTACTGAGATTAACAACTAAATCTCGTAAAGATACTCACGAGTCACAATCCTTGGTTAATTCCTCTTTCGTGCTGCTTCTTCATTGCGAATAACTCACTGATAAGACGATATCGAGGAACCGCGGCGGAATAAAACGTTAAGACCGCGGTGGAACGAAAAGCCGCGGCACTCAAGCTGCTGGAATTATCATCGCTCGTAAGTCACGGCGCGAACATTGCAGCTGCAACTGCGGCGCGGCGTGGGTGGCGCGAGCGAGCGCGGTTCGCGGCGCTTCGGGGACGAGATAACTCGTATAAATAACCCGGAAGTCCGCGGTGCACAATAGTCCCCCTTTTTTTACGAGTATGACTTTTGGGAGTTTCAAGGCTGTACGCTTGGGATGCCGCGTTGGTAATCAGTTCGTCGTTGTTACCGAAATGCACTGAGCGAATCAGAAAAAAGAGAGAAAGAGAGAAAAAAGGAGATCTTCCATTCTCTTTCTTCTTCACCCCTTTCTCTTTCTCCCTTTTTCTCTTTACACTTCTTTCTTTGCAGTTTTAAGAGCAAATTCTGTAATCTGTAGTCTGTTGTCGCAATCATTGTTAACTCATAGTTAAGTGCACGAAAAAAAAGATCAGTTACTGAAGCAACAAGAATCTATGTGTAATAGCTAAATTTTGGTTGTAACATATGAATACCTAAAATTTTAATAGAGTAGTTAATTTTAATTAGATGTTATAGACAAAAATCATAAAAATTTAGCTGCAGCCAATACTTTTTAATTAACGCATTATGTCTATTGCATACTAGACGCGATGAGCAATGAATAACGAGTGATTTCCAATGAGAACTCTGTTTTATATCGTCAGGTGAGAAAAAGTAAAGCTTTCATTAGATATCGCGCGTCATTCATCGCTCTGTCTAAAGAAGCAAATTTTCAATTTATAATCTATATGATCTGTAATCTGATTGGCACATAGCAAATAAGTAGATATACTTTGCTAAAAAAAATTAATGTACAATAGTAAGGCAAGTGACGAATTCTTCTGCTGCAGTAATAAATATACTTTCAGCACATTGTATTGCAAATTATATAGCGCTGAAAATCTTATTTTCCGTAAGTATAACGATTCAATTTATCTGTCCATTCATACATGCATAGGAACTTTTATAATGTGCACCCATGGCACACTCTTTTACACACGTAAATATACATACAAATATACAAAAATTCATTCTTTTTTTTAATCTTATTTTACATTATCCGATACATTATATTTTTTCTTCATTTTTGTTTTTGCATTTCATGTTATAATTGTAGCAACATTATACTGCTCTTTTTTGTAATAAGATTTGTATGCTTTAGGAGGCGTAATCCCAGAGCACCTAATAAATGACAATTCTGATTTTGATTCCTTCCCTCCCTCCCTCCCTCCCTCTGTTTCTTTCTGTCTGCTTCTCTTCATTCACTTTTCTAGGTACGCAATCGCGAATTTTTGCAGCGTTCTAGATTGTTCATCGAATATTTAATTCGCGCCGCACGAACCGCACGGGAAACCATACTAGGTTCTCTCGTTTCCCAAAATCGTTCCGGTATCACCGTCATCCGATACCTAAATCGAACTATTACGTCTGGTATGCCGTGCGGCTAGAATGTTATCGAGTGACACACGCGTGTTGCGAACGTAAAATCGTAATATTCTTGTATCATTGCTGCGCGAGCATTTCAGTTGGCGCGCGCGTGTACAGGACGCAACAAATAAATTTGCCAATTAAAAAACGAATTCGCCGTGTGACGACGTGGCTCGACGCGGCGGCACGAAATATAAAATAAAAATTTCAGGCGGGGGATATAAAAGTTTTTTTTGTGGAAAAACAAACTCTCCGCGAGAGACTCCGCTCTACCTGAAACTCTGAAACGGGACACGGGAAATTGGGAAAAAAAAATACACGGGGATTTTCCTTCGTGAGAAATAATCATTGTCGTTCTCTTTTTCGAGAAAAAAAAAAGATGAAAATGTGAAAACGCAGTGTAGCTGCACGCTAATTTCCAGGTTGTCGCGTATTTATTATTTTATTATCCTTAGATGCAAAATTAATTCCGTCGCTTTTATGTTTAAAGCAACGTATGCATTTTTGGCGTTTTTGACGAAAATTCTCGTTGTACGGAAACGTATACGCATTGTTACAATACACCGACACTCTGCGGAATACAAAAATTCTTTTAACGCGGATAACAGGCGTTTCAGCGTGATTCTCTTCGCGGGAAAGCAATAATTTAATTCGCAGAATAAAAAAATACAACCGCAATTTCTACACGACGCGACATATATTAAACGTACTGTCGCGTCGCATCGGTCAGATATTATACGTAAATACTGGGGATCGATTGTGCACCGCGACGTCCAGCATCATTTTTCACGTACTCGCGTATGGCTTTCATCATTGTGTGCACGTGTATACGTATGTAGACATATATATGTATATGCGCGTACGTATATGAATTTTGGGAATTCGACGGACGGCTAGCAAAGCTGTTGGGAACCGGTTTTGGTTTTGTATTAGCATGTAACTCCGGCAGGAGTTGAAGTTGCGATGGCTTGTGGGTGGTCGGGCGGCGGCAGGGAGGGTAATTACCTCCTTGGGGAGCGCCCTCTCCACGGCGTAGCCCGGTATAGCCCCAGCACGGGTACAGAGGCTTCCCACTGCTCCCAGTAGTCCCGCGGGATCGCGCCAGTGGCTCTCACGGTCGCGGTTCTCATTTCGTTAGAATTGGATACCGCCTGTGAGGACAACGAGGGAAAAAGGGAAACATGCTTGTGACATTTAAATGGAGTGTCGAATGTATTTTCGTACGTAACTAGCATCAAAGGTAAAGTTTCAAGATAAAGACACCAACGGCGATCATATCATATTACTCGAGTAACGATCTTCTATTGTCGACATTTAGATAGACATTTTGAAAAACAAAGCGTCTATCTACAAAGAAAAGTATCTTCGAGAGTTATTTTTGAATCTGTTTCGCAATTTTGTGATCGCACTAGATTTAAATTGTAGAGAATAACAGTGGAAAAATAATTTATAAATTATATGTGTCATCATTTTATCGTTAACAAGTTATGATTTTATGTAATTTAAATCGAGTCCCGCGTCCCATAAGGCGTCATAATGACAGCCCAATTAAGCGTCGCCGACCCCTAGATTGAGAGAGCAAAAGCATCACGTGACAATGCAAATTATTACGGTAAGCTGACCCTATAATTTATATTTGTCTCCTTAACATGATATGCTTAATTTCATTATTGCGTGAACTCACATCTTATTATATACTCACGCCTTATTATAAATATATTGTTATTATTTTTCTTATTAAGATCTCTATTTTTATGAAAGATTTTACAAATGAGACATAATAGTCCGTGTAATATAATTAATTCAAAACTTGAAATTGCCTTTTTTATAAAAATGTATAGAGATATTATAATAGTTGCTTTTTATATTAAAAATTGAAACATTATAAATCATGATATAAATATTTATAAAATTACATAAACGTAATTTAAAAAAAGAGATATTCATTCTCTTACTTCAAAAGTGATACAATTCAAAATATTAACTTTCTCAGAAAAAGAAAAATTTATTTTTTAACTTAACAGAAAATTATTGACTAATCAAATATCGGCAAAAAGAAATTCTCAATATGATCAAATGTTATTTTTGTTTCACAATCTTTAGAAAATTGCTCCTTTTAGTTGTGACACTTTGGACCATTTTTTAAAACCATCCATTTTATGATAATTTTGGCAATTTTTTAATGAAATTAAATTAATTAACTTTTGATTGATAGAGTAATGTTTATTTAATCATAAACGTTTCATTCATAAACGGTAATAATTAAAAAATCATGTTTCTTTAATTATATCTTGTTTAAAGTAAAAGAGCATACAATTTGTACTTCATTTTATTTAATAACAAGAATTATCAAAATTTGGATGTCTATATTTGGGACTTTTATATCATTTGAAATTTTTATATCAAAAAAACTTTATATATCTAACTACGCGAAACAACGAATTGGAACATATATTTTTTGGGGGCTCTTCAATTCGGTTGGTACTCAAATTCGAAGCGGCCGGATGGCTGATACGTTTTTAATTGGCCGTCTCGGCCCGATACCATCGCCACCGCCAAAACCATCGACGGAATAAAACCCGAGTATGCTGTGTTCCTTCTCGCTAGAAAATGGAATTGCAGTTGCCGCGTCATCACCGATTTCTGAACTGGTTAATTCAGCCGGAAATAATAAACACCGTCGGCGTATTCATATCCGTAAGCTAATTTCGACCATTGGTGTGGCATAATGACTGCGCGTGAAATGAGCTTTCATAATTCGTAACAACCCGGTCCAAATGTACACGCGATGAAGTCGCACAAAGTGCTACGTATAAAAATAAACGTATAAACGTGTACAATCGTTTAAAAACAG
The DNA here is from genome assembly GCF_001594115.1 of Trachymyrmex septentrionalis. Lineage (NCBI taxonomy): Eukaryota > Metazoa > Arthropoda > Insecta > Hymenoptera > Formicidae > Trachymyrmex > Trachymyrmex septentrionalis. The sequence goes on along the minus strand of NW_017306081.1, from coordinate 1,294,705 downwards.
AATGTTGGTTCTAAATGTGAAATTTTTGCACGAAAATTTTTGCAAAATATTGCGTAAACGATTACATACGACGATCACTTATCAGTCAATAGAATTTCGGATCACGCCTAATGATGGAGGGCGACGAAGGCAAGTGCCATGATATCACGGACACCCGGTACAGTGTCATCGGCACATGCCACTGTTAAGGGCAGGTCCGTCCCCAGGGAACGTCACAAACAATAGCAATGGGCTAGCCGATGCCACCCTACGACCACCCTACGGTAGTATCCTTCAACCTACCCGGCCCTAACACGAGAACTTGGCGGCTAAGACACCGATGAGAGAAGGAGAAAGAGAAAGACGGCAGGGTAGGAGGGAGACGGAGAAGAAGACTATACCTCAGGGAAAACTTTAATTTCTTTCTGAGAAAGATGGCTGTTCCTTGTACTTCGCCGTTGCAGGACTATCAGTCCTGTATTCTAGCGTGTATTGTACGTACACATTGAAAGTGTGCTATACGTGTACTTGTGCGTACGCATGTACGTATATATACGTGACATCGGCTTCGTAGGAATTAATTTGGCACGATGTGTCTACTGGGGCACGTCTCTTCTTCATTGACATCATTCATACGCGACCGATTTTTCGAAGGATGACTATATACGAGTAGTTTAATAAAAATGAGAGTTAGGAGAGCAACCCGGGAACAAAAGTAACAAGGAACAATAGTAACATCGTTAATATTTCTTAAACTATAGATATGTGTATGCGAAATTCTGTAGACAGATCGGCATTGAATTGTTCGTTACATGCTGGTTTTCGCGGAACGTGCAGGAGTAGAAATTATTTTTTTCATTCATCAAGTTTTATGGC
>NW_017306081.1:1282153-1293750 GCF_001594115.1 Trachymyrmex septentrionalis | reverse complement strand
GGTTTTCGCGGAACGTGCAGGAGTAGAAATTATTTTTTTCATTCATCACACACACACACAAGTTTTATGGCGTGTGCATAAAATCAAAAATATTTTTTTTCTTTATAATGAAGACATAATGTATCATAATAATATGTTTCAATAATTATCTGCGTTGATGATTTGCACATTTGAGTTGATTTTTATCTAGATTTTTATTTTAAAAAATTACTGTAAATCATAAAATATCATTAGGGGATAGTAATATCAATATTTGTCAGTCCTAACATTATAATTATTTCCAAACTTACTTGATTTTATTTTAGTATTATTTTGTACAATGTTATTTGTATTTTTCTTTATAGAATCCCATTAACAAAAAAACACAAAACAGATAAAAACTATATATAAAAGAAGCGTCTTTACACAAACAGACATTTAAAGAAGTTATAAAGGACCAGTTATCCATTCGTGCAACTGCAAGAAAGAGTATAACTTATGTAGTTGTGTTATGTACCTCTAGCAAATGTGGTACAATTATCCCCCTGTACTGTTATAATCGTATATAACGTCTCTGGAGTTGGGGTGATTGTAACAAAATTCTTCACAGTCTTTAAACAAACATAACTTTTTTTCTATTTACATAAAAAAAATTAAACTGAAAAAAATTATGTAGCTAAATAAATTCTATATCTAAAGATATATATATTTTTTAATGTAAATATTATATTTTAATTGTTATAACACTTTAAAACCAAAATGTTACTTTTGTCCTTTTATATCTCCTCTATATATAGTAAATATTTTTGTGTTACCTCTCAAATATGACGAATTCCAACATTCCATATTCGAAAATTTGTATTCAATTTTGTGATAAAAAATAAAAAAACTTGTTTGTTTGAGCAGCTCAAAAATTGTTATCTTCACTTGAAATTTTTTTGGTAAGAGCAAAAAAAATTTATATAATTGTTGTCATTCAAGCTGTTAAGGGGATCCTAAAGTTCGAACTCCGACAAAGTCACCAGAGATTGCTGTTTTTCAAGTGCATTGACATGTCTTTATTCTATCATACCAATATCTGACGTAACCTATGATACACGCAGTCACACGTTCGTGTCAATTTTCGTATAACAAATTCATCGTGATAAAGTGTCTAAGTCTAATTCTAAGAACTCGATGTTATTTGTTTATGCAAACTATGTGTTTGTGGATTACTATTTCGTAAGTACAGGTTGCAAAACTTTCATATCAAGCAAATGTTATCACGATTTGACAACTTGAGACTAAAGTCCGATTGCAACTTTGATTTTAAGTGAGGCTTAAAACTTTTTCTATCTCTGTCTCTTTTTGAACAAGACTTTGAAACAAGACACATAGAGTTTTAAGTCTCGCTTAAAGTCAAAATGACATTGGCAACTGGGCCTAAGAAATGATAAAAAATATATCAATTTTTAAATTTTTGATCGTTCTCGGCATAAACTCCACCTCACAAACACGTATTAATATATTTTAATCCTGGAAAAGAATTTTCGAATCTGTGAAAGAGAAAAAAAGTATTCGTTACACAAAAATTATATGATATATAGGATCTCTTAAGGGGATCCTAAAGCCGTCTGTATTACCGACAAAACCATATAATTTTTACATAACAATTACTTTCTTTCTGATTTTACTGATTTAAAAATCCTTTTCCAGGATTGAAGTATTATACGCATTAATACGTGTTTGTGAGGTGGAGTCTATACTGAGAATAACAAAAAATTTCGAAATTGAAATCTTTTTTATCCTTTTTTCTTAGTCTATATGGCGCTCCATAGCTGCCATATCGTAATAACATTTGTTTGGTATAAAAGCTGTGCAATCTGTACTTATGAAATAGTAATTCACAAACTAGTAGTTTGCATGGAATTCTTAAAATTGGACTTACAATTAGACGTCTATAAATTAAACCGTAATTGTTATACGAAATTTATGTGTATGTATGACATGTGAGTGAGATATATTAATGTAGTGATGTGTCAATGATGCGTAAGTCGTCTGTGTATAAGTGCTATTTACAATATGATTAATTATCTTTAGAATCCCCTTTAAAAGATTCTTTTTTTTGAAAAATTAAGAAAAATTCATTATTTTAGTTAATAAAACATGTATGATACATTATGAGAAATACGATTTCTATTTATAAAATAGAGCATTAATTGGTTAATTGATTTTGCAATTGGAGGAAGGATTTTAGCTAATTTTGGAATAAAAAGTTTGCCATTTTTATTCAATATAACTGATTTATATGACTGCATTTGCAATAGTAGGGATTTGAGAATTTCTAATAACTTTTGCACTTTTTTCTCTCTATAATAATAGGATTTAACTTCCTCTGTACTTAAACTCTTTTTTTGATTTTGTAGTGTTCATACATAATTATTTCAAAACATTTTTAAAATATTCAATTTAAATCAAGAAGTTAAGTAATTTAGAAGTTTCAATACTAAGTTTTATTCGTTATGTTAATGTCTGAAGAGGGCTCAATCCAGTAGTCGAAACTTGTAACTTGTAATTATTTTCTTAATTTTGATTCTATTTTTTACGTTATGTAATTTTATCTTTGTTAATTGAAATATATTCTTTTGTTAATTCCAAAGAAATGTGTTGACTCTTACTTTGCCCGTTACTTATTATTATTCGTTTTGTATAGAAAGAGTCCTTTGATTTATTACTTACTAAATTTTATATTTTAATTATTAATATATCTGCTTTTGCATATCAACTTACTACTCAACTATAAAATACATATTTTTTTCTAAAAACGTTTGTTTCAATTTTACACATTTTATTCCTTTTATTCAATCGCAATCGTATCCCCTATATTAAGACTCCGGTATACGTTTTGAATTAAGTCGAAAGTTGAAGCGGGTTTAATGTCGACCGCTGTCCGGCACACTTAAATGAAGCGTACCACCCGGCGAAATTTATACGCAGCCCCCTCAGCAACAAACGCGGCCGCGTTTGTCAAGAGTCGCCACGGTCCACCCTTTCCGGCCATGTCAAAAGCCGCGTACGCGCCGTAATTTCGAGTTCACCGGCTCGCTAATTCCCCAGTTAACTGGTTCTGCGAGAGCTTACGACCTCATAACCTGCGTTTACGTTACGCAGATATGTGCACTCCTTTACGGTCCAATCCGCAGGCCGTGGTACGAACTCTACAGGAGTGTCGTGATGAGATTTCAAAATCTGTACTAACATTATCTCGAAGTTGCTAAGTTTGTCAAAAAGTTAAGTTTAAAACGTTATAACTTTGTGTAATTTCTTTTTTAGAAATCATGGTTTTAAATGTGTATTGAAGATATATACATGTTTACATACATGTATATGTACGTGTACATGTGTAATTTTTAATGTATAGGTACATAGGTATATTGAAATACACGAGTACACGTGTATCGAAATATACAGTTTGAAAAGCGCGTATATTCGTGTATTTCAATATACCTGGTTACATGTATTGTACATATATTGAAATATACGGGTACACATGTAATGTATTCATATTTTATTTCGTATGATTATTAATGTACAGGGTGTCTATGAAGATTGTACCACTCTTATATTTTGGAAACGGATCAAATTATGAAAAACCGTGAAATAAATGTTCGATTATTTCGAAGGGTTATCTCTTCAAAGGGGATCGAGGAGGTTGCTATCCAAGGGGGTGCCCCAACTTAAAAATTTTAAATGGAACCTCCCCTATTGTAGCGTATCGTTTAAAAAGGTAAAAAAAAAAGAAAGTTTTTGGCCTAATGCGGAAGTTGATACATTGACCCATTTGAAAGTTATTCAGTATCAAAGTTTGAAAATGTTCTATTTGTTCTTACATTTAATATTAATATATATATTGGATTTATTGCAGATTAACTCCTCAAAATAGACATTCGCTTCTTGGCAGTATAATAATTCATCCATAGTGAAGAGTAATTGGGTTTCAAATTGTAAAACGTTCTAAGTTAACTGCACGAACTGTAGATATCCAAAACATTTTCGACCAATTTATATATGTACAGTTTTTCGCTGTAAGGTATGTATTCGCGGAAATGTTATTGTAAGTGCATTCCAGTGCGTTCGAGCGCATTTCGAATTACAATGGATTACAGCAGCTTGTGAAGACATATCTAATGCTTTCCAATTGCTTAACACATCTTAATACAAACGTACACAAGAATGCACAAATTGTATCATTGTGCACGATTCAATTGGAACAGAATGTGTACGCTGTGTATGGTTGAGATCCGTTTCGGATAGAGCTAGATTAAATGTAACTTTTTCCGCTTGTATTGAACAAAAAAAAGTAAAAGTGCCGGCCACTCAACGTCTTCAAACCTCATTTATATGCCGCTGCAGTTAGTAACATGTAACTGTCACTAGGAAATACAAGCTTACACAGCCCTCGACTGAGTACAGATGTGTAGGGTGGTGTCGATGATAACGGACAATTGGAACGCAACTTGTGTCGCCGTGTGCACAAAAGTGTCTAGGAATATTACAATTGAAAAGCACCCTAAGAAAATATTGCAAAACAAAAAGCAGAAATTTCATAATCAATTATTTTACTGCCAAGAAATGAACCATGCCCATTTTGAACAGTTACTGCAATAAATCCAACGCATATTGAAGATTAGAACAAATAGAATTCCCCCTCCCTCCGGGAGGGAGGAAGCAATCTCCCCAATCCTCTTAAAAAAGTAGCCCCTCGAAATGATCGAACATGTATTTCGCGGTTTTTCATAATTTTGAACTGTTTTCAAAATATAGGGGTGATAACAGATTTTAAAAATACTTTGTATAAAAAAAGTGTCCATATATTAATTAATATTTACGCTATATTTATAGGAACGCTCGTGTATCTGTGTATTAAAAGTTACATGAATTGAAATACGGATATATTAATTACACATGTAACACGTGCGTTTAGATGTACACCCAAGGACTTTGATTCTTTCCTTCGGTTACTATTATACAATATTTTAAAACTTCCAAAAATTCAGGTTATATTTCGTCTTTACGTCAAATTTAATTGTAAGCGAATATAAGGTTTAGTCGTGTCATTAATCGCGCACGGACTGTGAGCATTAATGTAGAAAAGTGGTCATTTCCCAGTTTGTTCGAAAATTTTCGAGGGAAAAAGAATCACTAGTTTTTTAAGAGTGACATTCAATTGCCTATGTCACTAATTAAGTTCATAGAGATCTATAGTGATTGTTAATCGCAACGTGGTTAAATGGAATCTTTTCTTAAAACTCATTTATGCATTTTTCAAACGCACATATTGTATGTGTACAAAGTAACGATAAAAATAATGTTATTATATTCGTTACCATTACTCAAAAAATGCAACTGTATTATCATTGCTGTTACGAATAAAGAAATATAGCATCATTACCTATTCATTACTAAAAATTATTAAAAATGTAATAAACAGTAGCAACGTTACAAATAACCCTTTATTTCCTTAATCCAGATAACAAAATTAAAACATCGTTAACTAATGGAAAAAGTTTAATTTAATAACATATTTCTCCATACAATTGGGCGAACGATAACAGATTTTCGTGCGAGAATTTCGTATCTTCTTCTTAACTCGACTAGGAATTTGAGCTGCGGAAAGTATATGAGTAACCGGGCAAGTGAGTTTCCTGTGACGCAGGTTTTCATTGTGCGAAGTGCCGGTATACAGCCTAAGGAGGGAAGATTAGCATAAAGTTAGCGCGGTACCCGATACCGTATGTTCACGCAAAAGTTAAGTTGGGTTGCGACGCGATGGCTCTCAGGTCCCTAGACACTCCGAGTATGACTGCTTCCGTCATATTTCGATGCAAGAGCACATCGGTACATTCCTGGAGTATCATTGTCGTCCGAGGAAATGAAATCATCTCTTACACAATATATTTCGATGCGTTCTTTTCTGCTCGCGCGAAAAAGTTCACTTCTTCGGTATTCCGTGAATCTAATTGCTATGACTGATTTCGTTTGTGGCAATTAGCCGTGATACTTTTACGAACATTGATTCATTGGCGCAGAGTGTCGGAAAGTTCGTAATATAAAAAAAAAATCACTTTTATTTTTATATTAGTTATATTAGTTATATAGATACATGTTTTTTGACTTACCAAAATAATTAAAGGAGCGAATAAATTACTATAAAAATAAAAAAAGTAATGAAAGACCAAATTAAAGGATATACCGAAAAGCCAAATATTTTAGAATCCTATCTTTTACATAAAAATATAATATTAATCTAAAAAATATAATTTCTTTTGGCTATAAGTATAAAGCAATTTTCAATATATTATATTTTCTTGGAAAAGGAAATATAATAAATTGAAAATTGCTTTATACTTGGTAATAATTAAGAGCCAACGGAAAACTAACAAAATATTAAAATTGTTATAAAAATAAATATTATTTTTCAATCAAACTGTTTTTTAAATTTATTTTTCGTTAGATATGAAACACTTACTTTAACTTGTGGCAGTGCTTTATATATGGTTGTGAAAACGGTCAACAAAGAGGGATCAATACATTTGGTTTTAAACGATTAAATTTTTGCTTGCGAATGAATCGTCAATGACAGCGTGATGACAGCGACGTGAAATATTTTAAAGACACTATTCAGCAATGATTTATGAATCAGAAAAGGGCATTTTTGAAAAGATTTAAAATTTTGAAGAGATCTTAAATGGAAAAAGGCTATAAAAAAGGATCGTTAGTATGGATACTGATATCTTTTATCTCCTCGAGTTACTAAGTTATCGGAGAAAAACTGAAGAGAGCGCCTTGACAAGTGTCACGAATTATTAGTTAATGGTTGAGCGAGTAGTTATTAGAATTCCTTTTCGCGATCCTACTTTACTCTCGTTCTCACAAGAGACAAATAACAAATAGTACTTTCATGGTCTTTTGTCGGTTATCCATCACAAGAGAGAAGCCGCGATTATAGTCTCCGAACTAATCTCGTCACGCTAATCTCACACTCGAAAGAAGAGTTCGTCATTTCGGTCGCTTAGACTGCGACGCTGCGGATTGTTCAATTTAAAGCGCGACCGAAGTGTCACTTCGTAATACCGTTTCACTTGGGAACGCTTCTCGGAAAGCCTCTTTGCGCAGTGGAAACGATTTATCAGAAAAGTAACGTTCTGCAAAGAAAGTCTTGTCTCCGTATATTCTTCTGAGCGAAGCCATGTTCTATTACTAGATGCGAAAACTGGATAATTATGAGTAGTGTACCTTAAAATAAATATATTTTACAATTTCAGAAATTTACGGCGAGACTATAATCTCTGTTTCTTATCATATTTTTTCTTAATCTGAGAAATTGAATATTTCTCCCTTGTTTTAAAAGCGTTACAATTCAAAAAATATGATTTTTAAGTTATTACCATAAGTTAGGTAAATACTCTAACAATCATCAAAAGTGAATTAACTTAATTTCATCAAAATTGCCATAACTTAAAAGAATAATTAAAAAAAATCATCACAACTTAAAGGAGTGATTTTTTTTAGAGGTTATGAAGCAAAAATAATAAAAATGACATTTGATCATGTTAAGATTATATTCTTCTTGCCAATATTATTTATCAGTCAATAATTTTTTCAAGTTGCAAAAAATTAAGTTTCCAAACAAAAACAAATTTTCTTTTTTTTTTGGAAACTTAATTTTTTGAGCTATGTCACTGTTGAATGCGAGTGAGCGATGTAATAAAATTTTATCAGCAATATCGAAATTTTTGCTTTAATTGACAGAAAATCTCCTAAGAGTTTTCCCGGCAAATTGATTCCTAAAAATACAGTCATTGCCGAATTCTCGCGCGATCACGGGAGCAGCTGCATCTGTAGGGGTTTATCGCGCGGTGCACGGTGATGCAATCGTATTATGTACGATGCGGGAAGTGGCAGTGTCGAGAGAGCGAGTTTATAATGAGACCGTGTCATATTTTCCGTGTTTGCCGGCGCTGCCGACCGTCGACCGGTACAGTTTGCGCGTCTGCGAAAATACGTTCCCGGTTCCACGCGCACAATACCGCAGGATGCAACCGGGAAAAGAAGACGGATTACTCGCGTGTATTCGAGTACCTTCGACCATATTCGCGACATGCGTGTATGCGCCGCATCCACGCGATACACATGCGGATGTAGCGTGTATGAGTGTACGTAAGATACAGGTACACGAAGGATTCACCGTATAGGTTTGTAGGAGGGTAGAACGAGCGGAGGACGGGGATGAAGGGTAACAACAGGAACGAACGGAGTGAGAGGGAGGCAGAGAGAGAGAGAGAGAGAGAGAGAGAGAGAGAGAGAGAGAGAGAGAGAGATAGAGGGACTTGGAGTCCCGAGGGATACGTAGGAGCTGCGCTACGGCCCGAGGCAGCTCGTCACCTGGGACACCCTTATATCGCCAAGTACAGTCGTGTCGAGAAAGCGCCATTGTACGTAGAGTCAGTTCTCCTTGCTTCTGGATCAAGAGTCAGTTGAGACTCGTGACTTCTACCTGCTTGTCACGAAGATTCGCTACGTCGTGAATGTCCAGCGAGGATAAAACAGAAACCGATGGTTGAATCCTATATATCAGGTGATCGACTGTTTTTTGAACTTTGATTGAGCACCTCTAATTATTCTTACGCTGACGAAATAATAGTTGACATCACGAGTATTCATTAGAGAGAGATTTGTATCTGTATAGATACGTCATTTCGATTTAAATGTCGTAAATAAGATATTAAATTATATAATATTATGAAAATTTTTATTATTTTTATTATATTTGTAAATTTTATCACAGTTAATTTTATTTTTTCATCGCGAGACTAACAATAAGTTATAAACCTTAACGTATGTGTATAATCGTTCTTTTGTCTTTAAGTGGTTAGACCACCCCCGAGGTTTTAAAAAATCTAACTTTTTTTTTGCTTAAATTATTAGCTTTTAGTCGCATAGAAATGCGATGGAAACAGTTTTGTAGCGAAATTACTGAAGGTAAAATTAACATTTTTACTTCTCTAGATAAAAAATCCTCTTGAAAAACTTCAAACGCATTTTTCTCAAAGCAGCATTTTAAAAATTGGTGTGCAACATAACTCTTACAATTTTCATACGATTTACTACAGAATATTCTTTAATACAGAATATTCTTCAAAGAAGTACGTAGGCTTTTTTAAAATATTAAAAACTTTTTTGCAATTAATATTTTTATATGTGAATTTTAAGGCAAAAATGCAATTTTTTGTAAAATAGTTGCCATTTTGAGAAAAGTTAATATTTTTAAAAATCCCTATGTACTTCTTTAGTTTTTGCTATGTAGGTAATGAAAATTCTTTGTATTTTGTTCAGAGTCAAACTGTGTGAAAAATCCTGCACACCGATTTGAAGCTGTAGAAAAAAAGAATTCAGCGAGTGGGTCAATGTGCCGCCATTTTAGACATAAGACTAATAAAAAATATTTTTTTAGTTTGTTATATATGTACACTAAAGCCTTCCAAACAGTTTTTGATCACAGTTATTTATTTACTCAAAAAAAATTTCTAAACTTAGGTATTACTTTAAAGCCTCAAAGGTGGTCTAACCCCTTAATTGGAATTTCTTTATTTGCTTCATCCACTTTTTTATATCAATTTAAATATATCACAAATAATGTTTAAAATATAAAAATGATGAACGTATTGAGTATTAATCATGCGAGCACTTTTCGAGAAAATATATCAAGAAGCGGAAAATAATTCTATATTTTGTCAATTCATGCCTCATTTGTAAATTACTCATCATTGACCCGATGAAACGTGCAATTGCGACCTTATGTGAGACCGCGTGATAGAAAAGCGATTTCCCAAAATGTTTCGGGGAATCCACAGGGGCTTGCGAAATACAGCTTTATTAGTATTATATCAGGTATTATATCGGGAATAGAAGACGTAAGGCATAAAACGGGAAAAGCCCGATGAAGAGAAGAAGAAGAAACATGCCAGAGAGAAAGAGGTTGAAAGGAGGAAAAGGCGGACGGAACAGAGATGAAGATAGATACGGGGGGAAGGGAAGGGAGTTTTATTAGAAGGTGCCAGTATCGGGAATATAAGACGCAACAACGTAAAAAGGCGAAGGTACTAGGAAGAGAGAAGAAACTGGGAGATACGACGGAGAGAAAAGGAGAAATCGCGAGAGGGCAAAGTAAGGAGGAAAAGAGAGGCAGAGGGAGAGACGCAGCGATGAAGAGAAGAGGGTAGGTGGGCGCGAAGAGGCAGCGGGGCCAGGTCCTGAGGGACTTGGTGCTCTCCTCTGGTGCTGCCAGCACTCGGGAACGCGAAAGAGGGAGAGGACGGCAGCGGAGAGCAGAGAGGAAGGTAGGGGAGAACTAATCAGCTCGACGCATGCGCACAGGGCTGCTCTTAGGGTCCCTCGGGATTCCCCTGGCATTCCCCATAATATACCCTCTTCTCCCCTAATTCCCCGCCGCACCCCTGGAGCTACCCTCCTGAGCTCCTTCCGTCCCCTCGGCCGTCCTCTTTACCTCCTCCGCAGCGGCCCCGCTTGGTCGCAGCTGTACCGACCGGCTCTACAGGACTTTCCAGCTTCCCAGAGGGGAGTCAAGATCAAGACCGGCTCGATGCGATTATTTTACGTTGATTATTTTACATTGTGTACCTTGTTATTATAAATCAGAAACGCGCAGAGATACGAAATGTAACAAATCATTTTATTTTAACTGCGTCTTCTTTTTATATTCTGTATTCATCTTTCATCTTTCCTCGATCAAGTGTACATTATTTCTATACGCTTCTGGAAATAAACTCTCTTTTTTCCTTTGGTTTCCTCTCACTTATGTAAATAAAATTATATATACATAATTATAATAATGATACTTTCTATGTAATAAATTTGACTTATTTCAATTACAAAGAAAGAAAATGTTTTTCAATCCATATCCTTTCTAGTTACTCAAATCTGTCACAGCAATTATTACAATATCCAGCGAAACAATTCACGAGAGAGAAGGATATTTCGAGTGATGTTACAATCTTCCCCGTCGACCGCCGCCGCGCCACGCCGACCCCCGGCCACCGCGCGCCATCACCCACTATCGGGCCTGAGGAGTTGCCGACTTTTCCCATCGGAATTCGAGATCCCCCATTTTCTTAATGTCAGAGATTTCAATCTGTCACAAGAGCGGCTCGGCGACTTTTCGCTTATCCGTATGGCAATTTCCACGGCAAGCACCGCCAAAGTTTTGCGCACCATGCAGGTTTAGCTCACATTATTTTTCGCCGGTGATTCGTCAGTGCAGAGAGAGAAGGAAACATTTTCTAGATAAGAGATTCATACGTAAGTCAATCATTAGGCAAATATAAGTCAAAAGTTGCGTTAAGTTTTAGGAAAACAATATTTCACTTTAATATCTAAAAATAATTTAGGAATTTCAAATCTAGACTCACAGAAAGAATAATTTTGCTGAAGTATCTAAAAATTTAGCTAGATGCAAATCTAAAAATAATTTTCTTGGATCATAAAAATAATTACATGTCGAATGCTCAAGTTGATGACAATGCAAAGAGTTTTAACATTTTAGCAATTAAAAATTCAAA
>NW_017306081.1:1281666-1282053 GCF_001594115.1 Trachymyrmex septentrionalis | reverse complement strand
TTTTTAGCAATTAGTTTGAGTATTCAACATAATTATTTTCATAAGTAAACAAAATTATTTCTAGATCTGTATCTATATATAGCTAAATTTTTTAATGCTTTAGCAAAGTCATTTTTTTTCACATGTGAATGCCAAAATTGGCTTCAAAATAGAATATATCACTATATATTTAAAGTAAGGAACCATATCAGTAAAAACTTCGTACTATCTATTATTATAAAAAAAAATTAGAAATCCAAAATATTTATGTTTCATATTAAAAAATGAACTTTTTTTAAACCCTTGCATTTTTACCGTACATCCCTAGGGGTAGGATGTATGACTACTCATAGGGAGAGAGGGGATATGTATGGCTCATAAAAAATTTACAAATAATATTTCACAAGA
>NW_017306081.1:1279540-1281270 GCF_001594115.1 Trachymyrmex septentrionalis | reverse complement strand
TGAAATCCATGAAATCCATAAATCCATTTTGAAATCTATAAAAAGCAAATCGAGATTGAATGTAAAAATAATTACAGTGTTAACAATAAAAGTATTGATGAACACTATTGCTTTTATAATAAAGATAGAAAAAACGGAAATGGAAAATCGAGTAAATAATTCAACCGGTTGATAATCGAGTCTCGGTGGAAGTGACTTTAGCTTTTCAAATTCTCTTTTCAATTTCTTTCTTTCACCTTCTCTCTGTTTTTGTTGCTTTCTATAGTCTTTTCTTTAGTTGGTCACAATAAGAAGGTTGTAATAAGGTGTTTGTCAGCATTTTCTTGCACTCTTTCTTTTCTTCTATCGTTCTTGTCTTTATATTTCAACGTATTTTTATGGAGAAAACAAGCCCTCAGATATTTCCCAGATAATGATGATAATAATATACAGACGCGAGGATGATTAAACATTTGTCTTCTTCGTGTTGTCGGAAGCTCGTTGTGAAGTCATTAGCAATCCGCGTGAGTCAAGATATGATGTCCGTATTTATATATATAATATCTTTAGAAACAAATGTGTATTATTTTCCGATTCGCAAAACATGCATTTACGTTCTATTCGCTATATAATGTAAAAATTTTTGTATTTTTCTTAGATAATTACATCTAAGAAACATGTTTTATAGAAATTATTACTTTCTTGATTTTTTATTTCAATTGAACTTTAAGAGAAAGAGAATATCGAGAGATGCTAATTTAACGTCTTGCTTTAAAATATTACTTAGGACGAGAGGTAACCACTAGCTGAAATATTGTTCTATAGATTGATCATGATTTCATCTGATAACAAATAATTTTTTTCCCAGTATATGAAGTCGTTTGGTAAAATATACGATTTTATTTGATACTATATAATGATTTCTCACTGCTTGCACATGTAATTATCGGATTATACTTAGAGATTTCATATGAATTTTATAATAATTTCGAAAACTGTCCCACGATTACATTAAGTAGTTACCACATCCTCCCTCTCTCTCTTCCTCTCCGACTTAGGGAGTTCTAGATGAAAAGAAAGAATTGTTATAAGACAATTCCTTTCGAAAAAAAAGATGATAGAATGACGCAAGTGGCAAAGGTGATTCCACGTTGCATATTATGTCGGTATATCCCGTAATCGAAATCTCATTACAGACTTAGTATCGTCCAATGATATGCTCTCAAAGTAACGCTTTGACATCATCCATTCTCACCAAAATGTATATAACTAAATATAACTTACTATAGGTATAACATGATAATGTAATTATTGTTTGGAAAGTTCAAACTTAAATGTATAAATTTGGATATAATTCCGAATGACCCCCCCGCTCGCGATATTTACTTAAAATTTTGCATATAAATTCTATTCAATGTGAGAAATAAAAAATACATAGTCTCAACTTCGGGAAATAAAAAAAAATTTTTTTTATTTTATGTGTGACTTTTCATTCAGGTAGATCTTGCTTCGCGTGGAAAGTCATATTTCCTTAATCAGTCTGGATTTTAGTCGATAAATATTATTATATAAAACAATTTTTTTTCATTTCTCGAAATTGAGACTATCAGAACTCTACACCCTTAAATTTATATATATAGAAATGAAAAGATAAAAAAAGATTCTTCCTTATAAATCGTAAAATACAAGTTAATTAAAAAAAATCTTCTTTACTAATTTTTTTTAGTTATATATATTTTTTAAAAATATTA
>NW_017306081.1:1260125-1279440 GCF_001594115.1 Trachymyrmex septentrionalis | reverse complement strand
CACTCACAACTAAATGCAGCGATTACGGGCTGTTGCAAATATTTGTTCATTCAAACAAATAATATGTTTTAAATTACGAGATTTTGTTGATATGACGTATATTTAACCTAAATAAGGTAACTGCGGTATATATGCCGCGCCTATCAAAAACTTAATTTATTAAATATTATTTACTATATTTAAAGTAACGAAGTATATCAGTAAAAACTTTGTACTGTCTACTATTATGAAAAAAATATTAGAAATCTGAAATACTTATATATATATTTTGTATTAAAAAATGAACTTTTTTAAACCCTTGCATTTTTGCCGTATATTCCATAGGGGTGGGATATATGGCTACTCATAGAGGGAGGGGGAATGGCTCATAAAAAATTTACAAATAATGCATATAAATAATATGTAAACTGACACAATAACTTATAAAATGCGTTTATAAAATAAAGTTTTATTAAGGAAAAAGAAAGATAAATATATATATGAAGTAATAAATAATAATTACAATCTTCCCACATATATTATAAGTATTATGACATAAGGTACATATTTTATGTAATGCATTTATTTACACTTGTATTGCACTAAATTCAATCTGCGCACTTTGTATGCTTTGGGCATAAATCCCGCTCGTTAAAAATGCCATATATCCTAAATAGGTGGGATATACAAGACAACAAACTAAACAAAAGAATACAAGAGCAAAGTACTTTGTATTTTGTTATACAACATGCTTTATTATTTCTCTACTCATATATCACGAAATAACCACTAAGTCTTTTGCACAGTATCAGACTTACAGTAATTATTTTATGTAGATTATAATTTGTGATGGCGTTATTTAACACAGTGACAAATCAATTCAACTCACAATAATTTCATTAATATTAACAGTAAGAAACTGAAATCATAACACAATACTAATATAACATAAAGACATGTAACAGAGTAGTTGCAGGAAAATTACCCCCACTCTTTCTATTTTTTCTGCGTAAATTCCAGTGCGGCACATTTGCCGGAGTTATCCTATATAAATACTGAACTAAATAATTACTAAGAATTAAACACATTTAATCTATATGATTGGAAATAGGACCGTTTATATTAAAACTTGAAATACGAAGCGCCTTACCGTCCCGAGTGTTAAGATGTTGAACTACTATTTAATATACATTCATTTTAATTGAATTAATTTTTTCAGAATTAAATTGCGAGCCGATGAAATTATCGGATTCACACAATCAATCTGATAATCCCCCCAAAATTTTCCAAATCTTAAAAAACTGTAATAAACTTATTGCGAAAAATATTGCTTCGGCCGGGAGTCGAACCCGGATCTCTTGCATTCCGTGCGAGCATCCTAAGCCTTTAGACTACCGAGACCTTAGTAACATTCTTCGCAATAATCGATATGTATAGAGAGTTACGCATGTATAGGCGAGCGTTTATAAACAATATGATTGGAAATGGGACCGTTTATATTAAAACTTGAAAACGAAGCGCCGTTCCGAGTGTTAAGATGTTGAACTATTATATAATATACATTTATTTTAATTGAATTAATTTTTTCAGAATTAATTTTTTCAACATTTAATCTAAGTCTAACAATTTTTTTATCTCAGTGTATATCTGACATACTTCTTATTCAAATATTCTTAGTTTATATTTTCTTGTAATTTTGTTGATATATTATTTGCGATTGAACTGATATTTTGAAGGAATCGATGCGTTTGTGCATCTCTAAGGTATGTCTCGGCGGAATAATCGCATGGTTAAATAGCATGTCATAAGCGTCAGAAATTCTTGCCATAGCGGGGTGTATGTGCCGCGCATCAATTATCACCTTGCCTTAAATAAATTAGAGTAGTAAATGCGTTATTGCGTCTCGCGGTTTGCCAAAATCGGTTATTGGATTATTAATTAGAAGTATCAAATTTCTTACGCATTAAAAGAATCAAGTGAATAAGTTGCTTCTTAAAAGTAAAGAAAATTATGAAAAATCAAATATTTCATCAGTAGAGAAGATAATTACTGAAAAGAGTTAAAAAATTTCAGAATTTCATTTTTTTATATAAAAAATATAATATTAATAAAAAAATGGAAACAATATATATAATAATAATTTGCTACTTCTAATATTAATACACGTTTAGAAAATTTAAATCATATGCACGATATCAAAAAAGAAATGTCGCATTATAAATAAAAGAATTTGTAATTCTTAAATTGAAGTTGCTTTTTTTTTATAGATGTTAATATTCTGTAATCAAACGTATGTTGTTCAAATATTATCAAAATGTTTAACTTGAAACATAATAGTTTAATGAAAAAGCAGATGCGAAAGTGTCTGTCACACCAATTACATTCAGCCATTACTTGAACGCGACAAACTTCACGGATTCGAAAGTGAAACATAACTCCGGTTCTAAAATATCTCAGTAGTTACTTTGACCTGTATTTTCATTTTGTATTTAGCAGAGTTGGGAAGTAATGCATTATTTATACATCGTCAATAATGTGATTACGATTTTTTTTTCAGTAATAAATGAATATTGCACGTTACATTTCCTTATTTGTAACGTTATAACGTAGTTCTTTTTTTAGATAACAATAAATATAGTTGTTACATTTATTTTTCTCTTTTATATTACTTTGTACACATATAATACATGTATATATGGAATGTGTGTAAGTAAATTTTAAAAGAAAACAACGGCTTGCCGCCGAGTCATTATTCTCGCTTTTACTCATTATATTGAAGAAGGCTCACTTTTTTGTTCACTTTTCAGTAAAAACTGACTATTCTCACTTTTTTTTCCACTAAAATTGTATTATTTCTTTACTATAATTTCTATCTAATAAGTCATGTTTTTTTTTAAATGTTTTCTACGTTTCTTTATCCCTTTTCTAAATAGATTTAAATAATTTGAATATACAGTGGCGGAATTCTTTTACTTCATTATTGATTATTTAGTATAATATTCGTATATCAGGGTAGATAGAACCTCACTCCAAAAAAGGATTGAGATTTCACTCATATGGAGTGAATCTCATTTCAAAAGAATAAATCTCATTCTAAAAAGAATGAAAATCTATCACTCTGGAATAAAAGTGGCCGTACTTGCACTCCTTTTTCAAGACAGACTAAATTATCTCTTCGAGTAAGATTTCACTTCATGAAATTTAGAGAGTAAAAAAGGTTTTTATTTAAGCATTTCAATCAATTTACAGTTATTTCAATGCACATAAGTTAAATCAATATATTAAGTGCTAGTCATGAAAAGTGCTGTCATATTGCTACATGTACCTGTGCCATGTAAAATAATAGCTTTATTAGTATGAAAAACTTATTAGAAAATGATATTACTTGTATAAATATGAAAAACTTATTGCAATATTATTTTAAGTAATATTAAAGCAAAAATTATATACTAAAGTTTTAAATATGTTCTAATTTTATTGATTATGAAAGACTTAAATAAACTTATAGAATCTTAATAAACTAGATATATTAAATAGTTATATATTTAATTTTAAAAAAATATTAACTTTGTCTCCAAACATTTGTTTCCTAAATCGTTTCAGTTTTTGAATTTAAGTAACAAATCAAAGGAAAGTTCTTTATTCCTTTTTGGACACACTCTGTATTTTTTTACACATGATTGCTGGTGAGTTTTGATTATATTTTTTATTATTATTTTTATTAGATTTCCGGTATGTTAATTCATTTACGTAGATCTTTTTGTGTACAGTTTTAAGTTTTTCTTTTTATCAACTAGAGCTTTGCCAAGATTTTTTAATACATTTGACGGTTCAATCGTACGGAAATAATGTCGAACTCTACATCAAGACTCACCCGAACTGTGAATGTTATGAATATGCGATCATTTGCGATAATTGATGTTGTTCTGCGATTTTTTTCGTTATGTTAATGTCTGAAGAGGGCTCAATCCGGTAGCCAAAACTTGTAACGTTATGTAATTTTTACCTTTGTTAATTGAAATATATTCTTTTGTTAATTTCAAAGAAACGTGTTGACTCTTACTTTGCCCCCGTTACTTATTATCATTTTTGAATTTAAATTCTATTGTTAGTGGAAATTTGTCGTCTTCTCTGTCGAACGTGTTGAAACGTGTATTTTTAATGATACTGTTTTTAAAATTCAAAAATGCCTTTAGATTTAATGGAATATTAAATAATAAATGTATCACAATCACAGGATAAAATATTCAAAATAATATAGTACCAATCTCTTTAGATAACGTTCTACACAATTTTAATCAAATCTATACAAACTAGCTTGTTGCTCAACATTTCAAAAATGTTCACTTTTCTCGAACTTCAAATAAAAAAACTCACTATTCTTACTTTTATGGGAGCACTGAGCCGGTAGCAAGTCTGAGAAGAGAGTATAATATAATATTTGATCATGTTGTAATTACCATAATTATTATACATAGATCGTGTTGGATCTGGTCAATCAGTAATAAAGATAGTTCAAAAAATATTGTATATACAAATAAGATTATCAAAACGCAGTGAAAAAGTAATGAAAATTTTAACGACTCATTAGTTTTTGAATAATAATAACGGCAACAAGTTATTTTTTTAAATCAACAGTAATGGTAACGAGTTACTTTTATAAAGTAACTTTCTCAACTTTAATTAGTGACATAAACAATTCTAAAAGAAACTGTAAAAAAAAAGGGTTATTAAAATGCGACGAACAAGTAAAACTTAGAATAACTTGTTAATTTTTAAATAACAGTAACGGTAACAAGTTACTTTTGTAAATCAGTAACAATAACAAATTACTTTTATAAAGTCATTATCCTAACCTTAATTAGCTCACAGAATTTTGGAAAGTGTAAAAAAAGGATAATCAAAATGTGATGAAAAAAAGTAATAGAAATTATAACGACTCATTAATGTTTCAGTCATAATAAGAGGTTATTTGTTTCAATCAGTAATGAGGGTAACGGTAATAAGTTACTTTTCAGAAAAAAAAAAATAATAATAGTAATGAATTACTGTTTTATAATGTAACTTCCCAACCCCGATATTTAGTTTTTAAAGTGCTTTTATAATTCTGTCGTGTTAAAATAATGTAATTAAGCGCAAAGAGTTTTAAATCTCTCCCAAATGGAGATTTTATCATCAAACATAATAAAATTTATCCTTTTTAGGACATTCAAGAGTATTAGGTATTTAAGGACAAAAGCTCGGAGGAACATATAGATCCTTAAAGAAGGCACATTAAAAAGAAATGTTTAAAAAGATTAAATACGGAAGGTTTAAAGAAACAAGTTAAAAGCCATCTTTGAAAACGTTTGGAAATACCGATCGTTGCGGAACGAAGGCATTAGTGTGTTCACTGGGTTGAAAAACGAGGAAAAAAGGGAGAAAATAACGATGTCCCAATGGTTTAATGAGCGGCGTGGGTACACGGAGCATTAAAGAAGCCGAAGGAAGCCCGATGTTTTCAGGTAAGCAGACGGACGAGGCATCTCCCGTGGGAGTACGGGCCGCCTCCTGCGGGAGGCAACCTCGTTCTTCGCGAGCTCCTCCAAGCCGGTTTTACCTCCGAGTATAAAGCGCGCGCGCAAGTACACTTTGCGAAAGGTAACCTGAAATAATAATCGTGCCGTACGTACGGGGGAGCGGATAAAGGTTTGATCTTCCTGGCCTCCTTGGGGAGGAAAACTGCTGGATACTTGGGAAAGGTACGAATCTTTCGAGACAGTTTCGCTAGTTACGTAACAAGGGCGGTACCGTAGGGCACACGCTGTGCGCACACAGGGGACGCGGAAATTTTACTTAGCGCAAAAATAGTTCGGATAGAAACTGTCGGGAGACTACGAAAGAAAACGAAAAGTAGACGTCGCGAGAGATGCTATCCGGTTAATCTGTTGGCCGTTTCGTTGGCTTGGAGGTGAAAATAAAAAATTTATTTACGGTAGAAAATTAAATATATAATTGGAATGAAATAAATTTCAATTATGTGGATTTTTTTCCTATTATTTTTCATAGAATTGATCGAGCTGAAAAGGGTAGATCAAAAGCGAAAGAAACGGAGCGAATTTTAATATAGAAAATTTCGAATAACGAATACTTAACATTTAACTGTGTCAAAAAAAGACATTTATAACAATTATATTCAAAAGAACGAAAAATATATTGTTGCGAAATGTATGTACGTTCTGCGTTTTTCATTGACTTCGAATACCGATGAAATGCTTCACGATAAAATAATCGAACATGCATACATTCGCTTGCAACCGCGTGACGAACGAGGAGTTAAAAACCCTGTCATTCTGTCGACAAAAAGCCGACGCACGCCTCATCATCCGCGCGCGGGAAAGAGGCGAAAAATGCGCGATGTCGGCATTGTTCGATGTACATGCATTCGTGCTTGGGATAGCTACGTGCTGCGCTTCCCCCAAGGGACCAAGGAATCCCATATTCATGGGATTTATGGCGGGATCGCGCTTCTTGAACACCTTCGAACAACAATGACAATACATCGCGACGCATTGTTGCGTGCCCGTAGGGCAATTCGAGTAATGCACCAGAATGCACCGAGCGGCTTTCTCTCATTCTTTCTCTTTCTCTCGCAATTTCTTCGCATTGTTACGCAAAGAAGGCCGGTTTTCTGTATATGGGATAGTTCTCATTGCGCAGCAAAGTAATCGATTTTACTGCAAATTTTGATAGAGATAAAATTGTACGTTACAAAAGATGTTCGTCATACTCTTGCTAGAAAAATAACACTAGTAAACAATATAAAATTGTTTAGAAGAAAGAAAAGAAAATTATATATTTCAAAATTAATTATTTATTATTGCAGTATTAAACATAAGTTAATTTATTGTAGAATAACAAATTGTTTGTTTCAAGTTCTCTAGAAATTGTAACTCTGTCCTTATTTTGATTTGTGTCATTTTTCCTATGTGACATTTTTTTTTGGAATGTACGTAGTAAAAAAACATTTTGTATTTGTATTGGAAATAGTTCATTCCTTGTTAAATTTTTGGGTTAAATTTTTTAATATATCCAAGTGTTAATTTAATGTGATTATGTTATTTAAAAATTTTGTGTTAAGTTGATATTCAACATTTCTTAATGTCAAAATATAATAACACAATTAAAAGGGATTCTGAAGTAGTCTGTATTACCAACCAAACTAAAATATAATTTTTGTGTAACAATTTTCTTTTTTCTTTTTTACAGATTCAAGAATCCTTTTCCAGGATTAAAGTATACGCATTAATACGTGTCTGTGAGGTGAAGTCTACGCCGAGGACGACAAAAAATTTCAAAATTAAGATCTTCTTTACCATTTCTTAATCCAATATGACACTTCAGAACTGTCACGTCGTGACAACATTTGCTTCATATAAAAGCTGTGCAATTTGTATTTATGAAATAGTAGTCCACAGACTAGTAATTTGCATGAAGAAATAGCGTAAAGTTCTTAAAATTGAACTTAGATGTTTAATTAAAACGTAATTGTTACACGAAAATGTGCATATATAGAATGTGTGAGCGAGATATTGATGTAATGATATGTCAGTGATCGTCTACGTGTAAATGCTATTTACACAATATGAAAAAATATCGTCTTTAGAATCCCCCTAAATATTTAGAACACAATCCACACATAATAAATAATAACGAAATTTGAAAAATTTCGACTTATGTCACTTTTATTGCGGAAATAAGATATGAATTATATCAGATGCTCAAAAAATTATGCAAGTGCTCGCAACAAATATTACGATTCAAGCGACAAGAAGCAGTTACAACATTTCATTATTTGTATATCATTCTAAATATATCTTACCTTCTGACTGACGGCTAAATGCTCGTTGTAGCTCCTCTTCTTCCTCCTCTTCCTCATCATCTTCTGAAATATATGTGATCGTATAATTATTTTTTAGTCAAAGAATCTAATTTTAATTTATTTAATTTACATTATAATTAATACTACTATATATTCAATAAAATTGTTTGGTTTAATATCATGTTTATATGTCGTAAATACTTGTTTATCGAGTGAAAAGTAAATAAATTATGCGTAATCCATCGCAAACGATTTAATGTAGATTGAAATTTCTATATTACAATTTTCCCAATTTTTATTATATAAAGTGTGTTAAAATAAGTGAAAACACCTTCTATTTATCCTGTATAATTCACTTGTGCAAACGTTGCCACCTGTTGTACGTAAATACTAAAGAAAAGTCCATGAGAGCTGGCAGTCTAACAAATAACACTCACGCTTAATCGTCGTCGTTTCGTTATCCTGTTCGGCCGCCTCCAGGACATTCTGCTCGTTATCATCGTCCCACTCTTCGTCCCCTACACACAGGGAGAAGCCACTGTTAATTCTATTACATTTGCATATCACCGGTAAAGAGCGAAATCCGCAGCTGCCGCGAAGTACATAATGCAAGGATTCCCGCTTTGAATCTCGTCGCAAAAAATCGAATCTGTCGCTGTGTATAATAATCGTGTTTAAACTCTTGTAAACAAAGCTATCTAGTCGTGAAAATCATTCGTTGAACATCATTGAAAACGAAATAACAGACCGTTGTTTTTCGCTGTAAAATATATCGGATTCGTGGCGCAGGGCGATGGCACCACCACCCGTTTTGTCACATGGGACCGCAGAATTAAACTTAAAAATTACACCCTCGTCCGGACGGCCAACAGGTCGTTTGTTATTTTGCATGGTCTCCGACCTACTATCTCTCCTCTCGGCAATTTGCTTTTCGTAGAGAACGGCGTGTTTACGCAATAACTTGCTACTTTGATGATTGAGCTTCAATTGTGAGTTTCCGAAGGCGTCCGTTCCGTCACACTCGAGCTTTCATCCGAATGATAACATTTATCATTGTTAATGATTGATTAAAGTATAATTAAAGTATAATTAAATTGATTGATTAAAGTATAATTGATTAAAGTATTAATTGGTAAACCGGATGGGAAAAGACCATTGGGTAGACCAAGACGTAGATGGGAGGATAATATTAGAATGGACCTTAACGAAATGGGGTACGAGGATCACAAATGGAGGGATCTTGCTCAGGGACGGGAACAGTGGCGAGGTTTGGTATTTGCGGCAATGAGCTTTCGAGTTCCTAACGCCTAATAATAATAATAATAATGATTGATTAAGCTAACAAGCAGTGAGAACATTCCCTGTTAATTACTGAATAATTTGTTCAAATGCAAATTACGCTGAAAACTACGTTTATGAAGATTAATAAAGATATTTATCAATTGTTCTGCGAATAATAGCAACGAAATTAAATTAGTTTATGTTATACTGGTTTAAAAGATAAATCTTTCTAAACACCTGAATGTAATTCTTCCATCACTTACAGATTTTGAAAAATCAAGGCCCTCATTTTTTAAATAATTCTATTTAATAGCCACAACAATAAATGTAAACAAGTCATGTATTTAAAATTCCAAATAAATAAGTAAACGTTTCGGTCAAGATTTGACTATCATCAGTACATAAAAAGATGACAAAATTGAAAGTCTTACAAACTAAAACACAAGTCGGATGTTAAATTAAAAATTACATAAAGAAATTAATAGGCAAAAGAAACATGCTATTACAGTCGCAGTGATCGCACTTAAAAATTAAAATAATTTCTTCTTGCTTATGATATGAAAAACAATATGAATAGAAGTCAGGAAAGCTGTTACAATCTTCTAATAAAATAGTCTATTGCAATTTATATTTTTCTTAAGAAACGATGAGAACCTTCGTGTAAAGATACGGAATTTCCAAGTTCACGAATCTTATGGCACAAAACTCATCAATACAAATATGTAAAAACTTTTAGTACGATAATAAAAATTACTTCTGTTGTGGCTGTATGCTTTTTTTTTATTTATTTTTTGTAATTGTTTAGCTACTTTCAAAAATTTTAATTTTATTTAATTGAATCAATTTACTTTATTCTTTTACTTTATAGAATAAAATATATAAGCATTACTATTGTTAAAACAGAAACCTTATAAATCAATGTAACTTTTTGATATTAAATATTGTCAATAAATTTTATTATTATCTTATCACATAAAATAAAATTGTATGTAAACAATAAAAGAAATTTCATATCATCACATTAATTTTTGAACATTAAAAAAATAAGATTAAAATATTAGAAATAAGAAAATATTTAAATTTCTTGCACAGTCATACAGGATGAACTATTTAGTATCGAAAATATCGTATTTATTAGAAGTTTTACCTAGAAAGAAATTAACTTTATCGTACAATATTACCTTTGATAATAAACAGATAATAAAAAAAATTTTGTATTTCGTTTTGTTTTAAAAATACATACACCTTTAGTGATTCACTGTACATTACATTATATTATTACAAATTAACATTATTACATAAGAAATTCGAAGCAAAGTTTTTAGAAATTAAAGAGTAATAGAAAGTTTTTGAAAAGCATACTTTTTTCTGTTAAGAAGCCTTATAAGAAATAAAACTCTATTATTAAATCGCGAAAAAAATGTCGATCAAAATTTGTTGTTCAGAGTTATCGAAATAACAATAAATGAAATAAAAGTAACTTTATTATGATAAAATTTCTCGCATGTATGCAACAACTAGAGACCAAAACGTTTTTTAGTTCAATTCTGACTACGGTTTCATCAAACATCGAATAAGTGTTTCGGTTTCAGTTTCAGTTAACTAGTGAAAAAAAATCGAAACCATACAAATTACAATTTTTAACAATTTTTTTTCCGGTCACAGTTATTTTCAGGGGGGGGGGGGGGGGGGTATGGGAAAAATTTAAATAACTATTTTTAAATAACTTTTTCTATATTTACTCTATTAAACTGTATATATGTATATGTATATGGAACAAGAATAAAAATTAAAAAATATATTATTTAATACAACGTTTTATAGTATTATGTGTGCATACACATGTGCAGAGATTCAAATCACAATTGCAACGATAATATGATCGAACGAAAAAAAGAGAGAGAGAGAAGGGGGGGAGAGATAGATAAAAGCGTTTGGTAATATTTTACTCTTTAAACTCTTTGGAATGAAATCTCATTTTGAAGTGTAAAAATTGAACCAGTTTATAAAAGAGCAGCTCAATTTTCAATCTTCAAGAGTAAGCTTTCACACTTTATAGAGTAAGATTCACTTAAATAGTTTTACAGAGTAAAATAAGCGCTCTAAGAACATAAAAGTGACAAGTAAAAAAAAGTAAAAAAAACGGTATCAAAATAATAATGTCTACAAGATAAAATTGAGAAATACAAAGATAAAAAAAAAATTAAAATTAAAATTAAAATAAAATTAAGAAGAAATAAATGAACAAATTACAATGAGAAAGAGAGAGAAGGGGGAGGGGGGAGAGAGAGAGAGAGAGAGAGAGAGAGAGAAAGAGAGAGCGTATTCATCCGTTCAATCAGTTTCTTACGTATTCATCCTGGCTGCATTATAGAGTTTAGAGTTTATCTTTCTTCTTACATGTATAATAAAAGAAAAAAGATAAACTCTATACTAATGCAATCAGTTCAGCTATAAAGAACAGAGCTATATATAAATAAAAAATCGAAAAAAAACCGAAAAAATCGTAAACTGAAAATAATTTTATTCATTTTTTTATAATTTTGGTATTGTAAGTATAAAAGGAGGATTTTAAAAAAGTCCGATTTTAAACTCTCTTGCAGAACTTTAGTTAACCACCAAAAAGTTTGAGACCTACATGAAATAGTAAAAATAGTTTTATATCTTAAAAATACGAGGAAAGTAGATTTTTTGATGTTATAAGTGTCTTTTTTTTATAAGTCGAATTTTTGTATACCACACTACAACTAATCATGATATATTACAAAAATTTTTCATGACAATTAGTACTAAAGGTTATCAATGTAAAACAACCGAATGTTTGATCCACATATTGTGTAAAGAAAAAACTTTAATGTGTCTAATGATGGGGAGAGAAAGAAAACCGGAAATTGATTGAGAGATCCTGTACAATTCGGGAAAGGTTACGCCAATTGACCTATCTTTTACATAACAATCTTTCACTGTAACAAATTCACATGAGAATTTAATTTCACTTTGCTCACTTGATACTTTAAATTCGATCAAATTTAAATAGAGCATATCACCGCCATTTTAATATTACCGCCACATTGTCTTCCGTCAGTCGATCCCACGGAGTTTGCGAATTGCTTACTATGACTTTGTCGTCGTTTTTGAATTTGACTGAGAGTGGTCAAGTAGACCATTCTTTTCTTATTTTCAGATAAAGCAAATATTATTTAAATTTTTTTTTTAAATTTTTTTTCTAATAATTACCAGCTATTTATTATCCATCATTTTTCGAAATTTAAATTCTTTCTTAATTGTACTTTAGGAATGCGCAATGGAAAACGTCGAAAAACAGCGCATTCATCTTATTGTATAAAATATATTAAATATGTGACTTTAATCGAGCACAACCATTTTGAATTTGCTATCATTGACGTTTCTATTTAATTAACAAATTCGTGGTCAACTTAAAGAGCACGCTCAGATTCATTTTTGATAAAAAATTTGATTACTGCAACCCTACGTATAAAACTAAATGTCAAGGGCGCCATTTTAGATTTCCTGTTTTCAAAATTTGCCATTTTTATTAATAGAATCATGATGAGCGACCTTTAAGAACCAATTATCATGAGAAACTTTTACAATACATTTGATTCGTGATAAATTCTAACATGGTATACGAAAATTCGATTTACAAAAGGAAACACTTATAAACATCAGAAAAATCTACTTTTCCCGCACTTCTGGGTTATACTTAAAACTATTTTTATTATTTCATGTGGCCCCAAACAATTTTTTGTGGGTAAGGTTCCGCAGGAAGAAGACTAAAAAGAGGAATAAAGATTTTTTTAACATTCTTCTTTTTGATTACGGTTTCGGTTTCAAACAAAAGAATTATGAAATAATTTTCGGTCTTGATTTTGATTTCATACGGGTTTCCCCGGCTATAATTATCAAAATATTTAAAAAACTTAGAGAGAGAGAGAGAGAGAGAGAGAGAGAGAAAGAGAGAATGAATCTGTAGAATGACTTCGGTGAAAAAAAAAACAATAAATTACTTTTCGTTACTTAAACGCTTTACCTGCGCGGTTAAATGTCAGACGAGGAATGTCAAATCTACAGACGGGACGGTGGGGCTTAAATATTCCAGAAGACACGACGCGAAGGTACTGGCGTCCTTCGATCATGCCCTACGAACTCTGTCAGCTGTCAGGCGTGTCTCGCGCCAAAACGCGGTTCGCGTTACCGGTACGATACCACAGCAGTTAATGGTTCATCCATCATCGTGTAACTGAGGACTTTCGGCGATTCGTTAATTGTCTCGGGATCAAAGCTAGATCCGTGCCCATAGATTATCATTCGGATTTCTTTTAGATGTAAAATTCCATATATAATCGCGAAAAAGTCTTTTTGCTAAACATAATTTTTTCTTCTCACTCCTTTATAAAATAGAGTAGAGTAATATTTAGCTGCGCAAAAATATTATTTCTGAAAGAATGATATCACTCACATCGACATATTCAATTTACCATAAAATATCAAACAATTTGAAAATGAGACGGCTGTATCTTTATGATAATAATAGTAAAGGTAGAGGGTGGGGGGGGGAGAGAGAGAGAGAGACAGAGATTAGTTGTATCGACGGCGCCCTTTCCGCACGTATGCTATTTCTATAACGCGCGTACATCGTTTCGCAACAATCCAATGTAATACAGCTTGGCCTAGACGACGCTATTCTCAAGATGGTCCGGGAGAAGGTCGGCGAAGGTGGCCGCATGGAGGGAGAAGAGGGAGGTAAATTCACGAAAATACAGGTTGCAATCTCAGCCCGAGCTTCGTGGCTAACGTTAAACGGATGTGTTATTATGGCTTCGGCATGCACGCCGGGCAAGATAACTGCATATTGCGGCTTAACCCCTTCTAGGAGGATCATTCGAGTCACGATGCACCCGACTTCTCGATAATGCCTCCCGCGGTGGAAGTATATCGCATCTTCCAAATAATAACGTTTTATCTTGATTTCTAGGAATTTCTAGAGTTGGCGATTTTACTGTCTCCAGCTTTAGTGATACGAATTTTTAGCGCCTTAATCGTATTGTTCGAAACAATGTCGAATTTAATATAAATTGCATGTCCCAAATAATTCACTCAAATTTTTGGGTTAACTTAATATAAGATAAATATGTTAAAAGATTACACATATATAAAAGAATAAATAGAAAGAGTTGTATTGTAAACAAACCATGAAAGCATATTTTTTTAGTAAAATTAATCTTTATGATATGTTAAATTAACTCCTATTTCATTTTTTTTTCATTCATCTTAAAATTAACACTTTAAAACCTTTTATTTTTATGTTTTTTGTTCATTTACTTATAAATTGTATCATTTTGACACTAAGAAATGTTAAATACCAATTCAACATTAAATCTTTAAATAACATAATCACATTATGTTAAATTAACATTCAAATATGTTAAAAAATTCAACATAAAAATTTAACAAGAATTTGAGTGGATCGTTTCCAACACAAATATATAATGTTTTTACTGTGCAGCTAACTTAAATTTTTTATCTATCGCGTTACAATTTAGTATAAAACATGAATAACAAATGAAAGAAAAAACTTCATGTATGCAAATTTAATGTTTCGGAAAATTAGCAGATAACGTAGATGTAGATTATCGTAGATGCTTCAGTTTAAAGAACAAATTTAAAGAACATATACATATGTTAAATTAATACTCGAATATATTAGAAAATTTTTAACACAAAATTAAAAAAAAGACTTGAGTAGAAATCGATTTTAACACAAATACAAACTGTTTTTTAGAAATACAAAATGTTCTTTATAATATATTAAACATACACCTTTATATCAATTTATGTATAATGGCTTTTTAATGTGAGTGCGCACTGCTGCATCTAATCGAATACATTACATTTGTGACACTTGATACATAATTATGGTAAATTAAAGTTTCTATCCACATAAATGTGAGACAAGAAATTCTCGATCCTTTCATGATCTATCACGGACAAACAATTACCTAAAAAGGTTATAAGTTAACACAATGTAGTGACAATTTTACGACAGTATCTCTTTCGTTTTGTGTCAAGTTCGCGAGTTGACCTCATCGGTAAATCCTTCCGGTTGTGTATCGGGCTGCGTCCCGCGGGGCGCGTCGATCCTCGTAGAAGTCGGCAAGGGTCCGCGAGTCATTAATCGATACGGCGCGAATAAAGGAGCGCCCTGCGGGTTATATCCGGGACGCGCGCGTGATATCTCTATCCGCGTTGCAGCCGCCGTACGTCTTGGAGTCCGTGACAGGCAGGCAAGCAGGAAGGCAGGCAGGCAGACAGCCGCCGCCATTGGGAAGAGCCGCTGCCGCTGCTGCGATGGGTAGTCAAGAGGGTAGAGAGGGAAGTCAAGGGAGATCCCGAGGGACCGCGTACCCAAGGTAGCTCTGACGCGGACTCAGACTCCCGAGGGATCTGAGCATCCGCCGGCGACGGCGCCGTCGAGCCCCCTCCGGCGCCGTCAGCGAGGCACCTGCCTCCTGAAGGACTCGGGAATATTGCGGAGGACCTTTGGTACCTGTCACGCCGATTCTGCGCGCGTTTGTCAGCTTGGCTTCAAAGTAATGTAATTTTCGAGGTTTCGAGGGAAATAAAGAGAGAACGTCGTGATCATCAACCATGCCATAATATCTCTCGCATAATAATAAAAATAATTTCATTTCTCCTAGTAATAATTTCCTTATCAATTTCCAAAGGTTGAACATAATGAATCTTTGAATTTAAATTATTTCCGGCTTATTCGCGAGCGAATCTTGATTGTTTATTGAGGAAGTGTAGTTCGAAGCGAACAGATTCTCTGCAGGAGGATCAAAAGAGACTCTCTTAAATCGACATTGCCGTTGTGCGACGTGTATCGCAACAAAAGCGGTGCCAAGTTTGCGGACTTGTCAACGGGTAGCCGCTTCTCAAAGGAATACCGCGTCGCGTCGTCGCGGGAATGCGTCCTCAACTATGTCTTTCGTAACGTGCATTCTCCTTCCTTCGGAGTACGCAGCCTTCCGCATACCGCTCACTATTAAGAAGCACGCACACGCGGACAATCGATTTGAAGTTCACTAACTTCGTCTCTCGTCTTCTAATTCTGTACGAACAATCTAACTTTGTTTCGCGATTATTGCAATTTGTATATGCAACATTACTCGTTCTTCCAAATCTTCATGTATTTTTAACTTTCCACCGGAAATTAAGGTCTTCAAAACGCATCAACGATATTTTGATCATAAAGGAGTCTCTGTAAGGTCAAACTTTAATTTCATTTTAAACTAGTAAAAATGTTTTATTATTGTAAAAATGATCGAAATCGAATGATTTCAGCTTAAACAGACGTATTTAACATTTATTTATCCCATAACTAATTAGTCCAATTTTCACCACTTAACATTCTTATGATCTTCATATTTTTGCTTAATACGCTTCAGTTCATTTTATTTGAAAATATTTCTTAAATGTCTTTTGCAACATCTTGCTTTTCAAATAATTATTATTATATTTCTAGTAATAAATGCATTAGGTTTCACTTACGCTGATAACACTACTGGGTTTCTTGAAGCATTTCAAAGCGAACGCAGCATATGTATTGACGAATTGGTTTCAAAACAACATTGAGCACGGATTTGATATCACTATGAGCACTTCGTGACCTACACGCGTGTTTTGTTTATTTCTAGAAATTAGATACTATTCAGGGATCAACACAGCGTGTTCAGATTCCTGAGTGTTCCCGGGTATCATCCCGTTCATCGTGTTGTTTAACGTTCGGAGGGATCTCTGGGTGACACTCAGGTGGAAATCTGAATCCAGCACAGAATATTAGTAGTAAAAATGAGACTAATTATTACAAGATAAACAGGTGTCAAATACATCCGTTTAAGCTAAAACTACTTGATTCGGTAATTTTTACAATAATAAAACATTTTTGAAAGTTTAAAATAAAATTGAAATTGAGCCGAAAATTGATAGTCTTATGGAAAGTCTTCCTCTTTATAAATAAATTTAAAGCTGTAAACAATATTTAAATTATAATTCAAATTCTATGAAAAATCTTGTTGTTAAAGCTTTGATAAGTATATTAAAATTTTTGCAGATTTTTATATAAACCAGAACAAAACTCGGTGTGCGATACAATTTTCGGCCGATTTTCAGTTTGGTTTCCCATCCCTTATCTCGCTAACTCACACGCAGTCTAAATGTCGATTGGCATATAGACTGTAGACCACTATGAACTGCACGTGGATTGCAGAGTAAAGAATAAGAAATCAAACTGAAAATCGACCGAAAGTTGCATCGCATGCCGAGTCCTGATTCAGAGCAATAAAAAGTTTGCATTGTTTCTCAAAGACTCTGTTACTGACGGAAGAGTGATGAATTGAAATTCATGTTGCCGGTAGAGAGGATTAAAAGTCATTAATTAAATAGCAGATATGCAAAAGCATTGTAAACAAAAAAATGAAATATTGCAACTTTAGAGATACCTTAACTCCTTAATTATGAATAGAACGTTTAAAGTAGGGACAAAACGGTTACGAATAGTACAAATCCTATAAAATCAAGGGGAGTGGATCTAATTGTAAATGAAGTTAAGTCGACTCTACTGTTATAAGAAGAAATGCGCAAAAGAAGTTAATCCTCAAATTCTTACTGTTGCAAATACAGTTATATTCATTAGTAATTTATCCTTAACAATAATAAAAATTCTTTAAACAAACGGCTTCCGAAATTAAATTTGATCAATAAAGGAGCATAAAAGCCAACGCAGGGTAACAGTGCAATAAATATATTAATTTACTTTACATATATCTTGATAAACGTTTCAACCATACGAGTATATCTGGTTATCTTCAATATCGCAAATCAAACGTATTAACCGCTACTTACAAAATTGTCATCTACAAAATATTTATAATAACATAAATATTTTTAAATATTTATAATAACAAATATTTTTATTTATGTTATTATAAATATTTTGTAGACGACAATTTTGTAAATAGCGATTAATATGTTTGATTTGAGATACTGAGGATGAGCAGATATATGGTCGAACGTTTATCAAGATATAATATGTAAAGTAAATTAATATATTTATTGCACTGTCACCCTGCGTTGGCTTTTATGCTCCTTTATTGTTCAAATTTGATAATAAAAACTTTGTTCCAAAATTAGTCAAAATCCTTTCTCCAACTGCAAAACCAACCAAGTGCATCCTACTTGTAGAATGATAAAATAAAATAGTTATTTTAATAAATAGAAATTGTATTTCTCATGTCATTATTGTATCGTACATGTTTTATAAATAATGAATTTTTCTAAATTTTTCAGGAAAAGATTTTATTGATAGTCTAAATAAGAAAAATTACACAAGTTTATCCGCTCTCGTAAAAAAGAGGTTTCAAGTGGAGGTAATGACTTTTGTCAATGAGCTACTCCGTTCAACACATACGTTTTGACTTAGATATGTATTACTTTTTTTCTAAAATATAACTTTAATTATTGTTACAAAATACACAATTTCGAAACTAGAGTGATAACGAAATTGCACAGAATATGCGAAAATTTCTTTTAGAGTAATTGTGCATGAAGATAATATCTAATACCTATATGTAACATTTTTGACGAAAACATTATTTATCGGGGTGTAATAAGAGACAAAAAACGAGTATAACTGAACGTCGCGTGATGCAGAAGCCAGGCGCTCTTCGTAGACAATAATTTAACGAGAGGCCGATAACTTAATCCGAGTTAGCGGACGCGTTATAATGATTATGACCGCCGGTGAGGACTTAGTGCTGTCACTGCAAAAACTAATAGCGGCTTAAGTTTTAGAGGAGCTACGATTAAATGGCTTAAAACGCTAAGCCGGAAATTTACATTGTACTAGTAGCGCGGCCGCTTCCTGTCTGTTTTGATAGTCCGCTACTGTAAGAAAATAAAGATATAAACAAATGTTAGATTATTGGTATATAACACACATCAGTAGCAATGTACCGTACTTTATTACTTATCTTAAGTATATCAGTATAAAACAGTTATCAGTTAATTATAATGTTCATCAATTAGTTATAGCAAAAAGAAGGCGGTTATAAAATAACTGAAATTGTGAAAAGCTATCATATATAATAGCTTATACAGTTTGCATTCTGAGGA
>NW_017306081.1:1256849-1260025 GCF_001594115.1 Trachymyrmex septentrionalis | reverse complement strand
AAGAAGGCGGTTATAAAATAACTGAAATTGTGGAAAGCTATCATATATGATAGCTTGTACAGTTTGCATTGTATTCTGAGGGCGACCATGCAAGTTACTTCACAATCTGCTTAGACATTATAACATGGCCTCATGATAATTAGTATTTATTATATAAAAATTGCTGTAAAAATTGCATTTGCACGTAATAGGTTTTACAAATATGTATTATTTTCATAATATTGAGTAGTATGTCATTGAGAGGTATTAATTGTGTAACTTCAGTCTAGCTTGGAGACATTGAATGTGACTTTCAAATGATGTACTTAATTAAATTAAATTTTGTAACAAAATGTATCCGTGTAAAGTTACATTACACATACATGCATTAATTGATAAATCCATATCTTCCTTCTTATTTCATAACCGCAATCTTTTTTCCGTGTTTTTCGATTTTTTGTAAAAATTATGCGTTCTATACACGTAAAAAACTTGTATCTATAGCTATTTTAATAGCAATATTAAAAACAAAATAGTATTCCCTATCCCCTTCTCTCTATTATCATAGCTTTTCAATTTCATATCCATATGATATATCCGATTCTTCTTTACAAAATAAATTTTTTTCGATATTTCTGTATTATATCTGTTACTTTATTGCTTACAACTTTTTTTAATAATAAAAATACACCGTTTTATTCCTTAATGTATAGCGATTGAGAAAAAATGTTGTATTTATTTTTATGAAAGTTATAATCAAATTTGGATTAAGTATGATGTTGCAGCCATGATAAAACGATATAGTGTGGCATTGAAGTATAATATTAGTTATTACACTAACTACTTCTCTAAAGTAATCTTAAAAAAAAAACTATTTTATTTATAAGCAATCTGATTCAAACGGGATTTAATATATAATTTTCACTTTAATTATGTCTTCAATGTACTTTATACATGTCCTCAATGCAATCAATTGCGTTTTAGTTCTAATATTTAACGTAGGAAAAGGGAGGAAAATAATAATCATCGATAAGCAAGCGCCGCTCGAGGTCCGGATCGTTAATCATTTCTACGCGTGTAAATTAATTCCGGGACGATAATTATGCATTTATGCGAGTACGCACAAATTACAATCACGTTCCTGAGGCATAATGCACATGATTCAGGTCATTGCGTCCTACTCACCAATTATAATGCGCTTATATATCGAGTATATTTAGGCGTTCCTTCATACTTGTTATTAGAAATGCATATGCACACGGACAACCGGATTTACATATGATATATAATGTAGCTCTAATAATGCATTGTGCAGACTGATTAATTAAGATTTCTCTAACAATATCGGTACAGTTGCATTTTCAGTTTCAATATAATATCCACAAGTGAATTGACAAAAAAATTTTACTTTATAAATGTATATTTAAATGATTTTCTATTTTTTTTCTATGTGATGCATTTTTCTTCTCATCAAGCTAACAATAATAAATGACAAAAAAAATTAATTTTAATATGTATTCAATGCAATACTTAACATTGATAAAAATCTTAAGAAAAAAATTTTATTGAATCTTGATAATAGAAAAATTTAACTGATTCGTCTGTCTGTTTTATTTCCGATTTTTGAAAAATAAATTTGAACTGTAAGTTGAAATAACTTG
The DNA here is from genome assembly GCF_001594115.1 of Trachymyrmex septentrionalis. NCBI lineage: Eukaryota > Metazoa > Arthropoda > Insecta > Hymenoptera > Formicidae > Trachymyrmex > Trachymyrmex septentrionalis. The sequence continues at coordinate 1,258,385 of NW_017306081.1, read as the reverse complement.
AGGCTTGCCGATGCAAGCCGATATATTCCCATTAACGCAATTATCCTCCGTTCAACTGCTACCTACCGGTTGTCCACGTTATGACGAGGGCATTGGAATCCATTAATACGGCTTCGGTCGCGCGCAGGTTCATTATCGTGCATTAATTAGCAACACCCTATATCACTAGCAATACTATCGGTCCGGCTTGCTATTTCGTGGCTAACCACTGGCTCGTGACGTCCTGACCACGCGATGGCAGTCGGCTTGATGCGATAAAAGACGGTTTATATACCGCGATGAACAAGCAAACATGTACAATGATTGTCAGATATTTTTGCTACCAATCTATGTCGTACACGCTGTCACTACTGGATATATATCATAAATTTAACAACTTTGCTAGTAGACTAGATATTCATCAGGAGATGAACGTAGTTGATACGAAGAATTAGAGTCCTTATTGCTGAGATATTTAAAATTAAAAGTTATAAATAAATGATGATATGTCATTACACATATACAAGGTGTTTGATAAATAACAATAAAACTTTCGCATAAAGATACAGTGGACTAAACTGAATCGAAAAGTCCTCTACCAATTTTCGTAGTAGTTAACAAGATATTAAATATTAAAAATCGTCGAATATAATATTGGTCTTCAATAATTTTTTACTCAAATACTTTGAATTTTACAGAAAAACAGCAAGTGACAAAAATTGTTTATTTTCTTTTCATAGAATTCTGAGAATTTTTTTAGAATTTTTCAGTACCATTTTTAGAATTTTCTCATGTTAGTAAAAATCTAAAAATAGTTGTCAATAAGAAAATGTAGTAAAGAAAAAGTTAATAAAAAATTCTAAAAAAATTCTTAGAGCTCTATATTCTGAGAAGAAAATAAACAATTTTTGTCTCTTGCTGTTTCTCTGTAAAATAGTACTTGAGTAAAGAGTTATTGAAAACCAATATTTGGCAATTTTTAATAATTAATATTTTATTAACTATTGCGGAAATTGTAAAATGACAGGAATTTTGTACTCAGTTTAGTCCGCTCTATCCCTATGCAAGAGTTTTATCGTTACTTATCAAACACCGCGCGCGCGCGTGTGTTCTAAAGAAGATTTTTATAAAAAAAGCGTGATTTGTAGAAAATAAATATCAATTGACAGTTATTAACAATAAATACATTCTGTTCCGATATAAGCAAAAGAACTTCGCGGAAATAATTGTGTTTATGACTTTAAAAATAAATTTCTGTATAAATATTCTTTACGAAATTTTTTGTGCGTCCAAATAATAATTAGATGTAGTAAAAAGAAATCTATTATTTTTCCAATAGATGGCTTTAGTAATCTGTATCTCGCGTTGTATAAGTGCGATCGGGTTACGCCAAATGGCGTTAGAAAGATAAGATTTCGTACTAAAAAAACTTCTCAGACAGTTTTGTGATTGCTTGAGTCAGTATTGTTTGAGCGCGTGTCAAAGATGGACACCAACAAAGAGAAAATACGCCATATTTTACAGTTTTTCTTCGATAAAGGCGAAAACGCAAGCCAG
>NW_017306081.1:1244990-1256139 GCF_001594115.1 Trachymyrmex septentrionalis | reverse complement strand
CTGGTGAAAAATTCGCCTCAAGAGAAGCTTGTGAAAATCGACTGTCCCAGTTTTTTGCCAATAGGGACGAGGGTTTCTATGAGAGAGGCATAATGAAATTACCTTCAAAATGGCAACAAGTTATCGAACAAAACGGTGCATATTTGACCTAAATCGGATCATTCTAACTATGCTAAATAAAGCCTTCAATTTAATGCAAAAATAATAGATTTCTTTTTACTACACCTTACAATTTTTCATTTTTATTTACTTTATTAAAATAATGTACAATATGTTAATTATATCTTTTTAAGTAAAGTAATTTTAAGAAATATATAATCTATTTTATTCTTTGTTGATAAATTATTAATTAATGTTTACTTTCTAAAAAGATTTTTTTTAAAAGATGTCTGCTCTATGTACGAATATTTTTTGCACTTATCGTGTGTATAATTTTGATGCAAATTACAAAATCTTTTTGTTTAATTTAATTTAAAAAGTATTTTTTTTTTTAGTAAATGGTTATAGCAGATGTAAAAATCAGTTAACGCTAAAAATAAAAATTAGTAGACAATATTGTTTCATTCTATCCAAATCATGCGAAACACTCTTTATTCATCAATCAGCCAATATTTCGGTAGTCGAGTGCCTTTTACGTCTACTATTGGAATCCGGATGTGGCTACCGAGCAGCCGGCTCGAAACGATCAATGTGAAAACTTTCGTTTCCGTTCAATCGTCAATTCTGCCAACAAACGAGAAATGATACGAGTGCCACGGCGCGGTCGCAATTTCAGTGAAAAAGAGCCGCGCTATACTATATACGTGATACTAGGTATAGCTATTGCTAGTCTGTGAGATCTTTGTGATCATAAATCGCATTTTTTTTAAGCATTTATAGTTAGAATTGAATTGAGAATCTATAATTTCTAAAATCTACTTTAAATCATATTTAAAACGGAGCTTACGTACTCTACTTTTCCTGTTTATTGTATGTAAATGGAACAATTTCTTGCATGAACAATAAAGATCTAAAGAAAATATATACGAGAGAAATTGTAAAATAAAAATGAAACTAATAAGAAACTGTTGCGCATAGAGTGCAAATGGAGAATAACTCGAAGAAACAGCAGACTCAAAGGAGAGGAGAGAAATCGCAGGAAACGGTACAGAATAGAGTGAGAAGGAAGGAAAGGTTGAAAAGCTGGAGGAGAGCAAGAGATGCACGCGCGAAAGGAGATGCAGGACGAGGAGGACGAGAGGAGTGCGACCAGAATTGGATAGGATAGGCGAACTGGTGATTACAGAGGCCGGGAATTCCCCGGGGACCAGCGCTGGTCTCCCGCGGGCTTCCACCTAATTCCATCCTGGCTGACTACTGACTCTCCTCTCCCTTTATCTTCCTCTCTATCTATCCCGCGTACCTATTTCCTCTCTTTCTGCCATTCACGTCTGCTGATGTCCTACTCTGTCTTTTTCTCTCTTTTCCTCTTACACTTTCTCTTTCTATCCTTTACAGTGAGACGCTCCGTCTTCCTTTTATCCTCCGCGTTACTCTTTAATATCTCTCTTTTTCTCTCTTTCATCCAAAACATTTCCGTTTTTTTCCTCTTGTCATTTTCCTCCCCCCCCCCCTCTCTATCTCTCTCTCTCTATTTTTATTCGACATTTATGATTCACTCCTTTTTCAGCATTTATTTTTTTCATCTCATCTCTTTTTTTCTTTCTTTATCTTTTATCTTTTAGAGTAACTATATTTCGGTTTTTTAGTTGCACATATGTTTTTGACCTACTCCAACATCCTCGCAAGTTCAACGCTTTTTATCTTTCTATTTGTCTCTATTTTTTGCCGTTCATCGTGAATTGACATACAGACACCGCGTTACCCGATAGTTGATCATCTTTAGGTGAATATTTGGCAAGAATAAACTTTTCGTGAATAAAGCAATTATTCTTCAGTTAATTTTAAAAAATCCACAATTATTAAAAAAATTAATAAGAAAAATTAATAAGTTAATCAACAATCTAATGTATGTAATTCTACATAACAATAACATGTTCTTTGTTGTTAAATACATATCGTGTAACTGTGATAACGCAATTAGAGATTAAGAGCTAATTGTAAGTAAGATATTAAAATTGATAGAAAGTACGTATTACCAATGAATAAAAATAAAAATAAATAGTATGTATAAATGTGAAAATAAATAAGCTTTAGTCAAAAGTACAATAAATAAAACCATCACAAATTTTGACGTAAACGTTCTATATCTAACAAAAAAAAATTTTTTTAATTTTATTAAAAATAATATTTAGTTTTACAACAATTTTAATATTTTGTTAATTTTTCTTTGAATTTTTTTTTTCTTAATTTTTTTTTTCCGAGAAAATACAGTACATTGAAGATGCTTTGTACGCAGTCCAGGCTATATATCAGTAAAATTGTTAAATTAAATTATACACACATTTGACGAGTATATTTCATCTATCAATCTATTTTCCCCGAAAACTTTATACTAAAAATCTTTTCTTTCTAAATTATTTACTCCCTGCTTTTTATATTGCAAATCATGCTTTATTTCTTATATCATATCAAAATAAAATATAATAATGTAATATTACAATATGCGATTATAAAATGCAAATATACAATTGTTAAAAACAGTAGAATTTTAAAGTTCTAAAGTTACTTAGATAATTCGGTCGTTTCTGTAATTACCGGCGTTACGGTAGACTTTCTACAACAATAGTGGCTTTTGGTACTCGTATCATACGTTACTTTTATTTCGGGGCACAGTTGCACGTGTCTGAAAGTTTCACCCTTTTAGCCAAGACTTCTTTTTCGTCCTTTATACAACGATGCTTTCACATGGATAAATACCTTGCAACGAACTTTGCTATTATTCGCGTCTTTGCGACACAAAAGTGAAAGCTCATGAACGTTAATTCTGTAAAGCCGCCGTCACCTAGGGACGGCAGATTCTCGCGTTTTGTTTTATTTTGATTTGTCTCTCTCGCGCGCAAAGCTTTCTTCTTTCTCTTGCCATCTTTTTCTTTTGCTACGGTGAATCAAGAAGGTTTCTAGTATTATTATGAATTGCAATTGTCTGTCATATTGAGGTACTGTAATACACGACATATTTTCATTTATCTCAATTTGTTTTGTAGTCAATATTTTTGAATTTATTATTGGAGCATATCTTTTTAATAAAAAAATAAATAAAATTAATTAAATTACATAACTAATCTGTTTATATTTGATCTTCAATTAATAAAGTTATCGACGCATTCTGTACATTGTCAATGAGAGAAAAAGAGAAAAATAGGGGCAGTTAATAATGTCGAACATTCATACTGAATATATATAGTGGCAAAGTATAAAGCACCTTTCAATTTATTATATTTTCTTGAAAAAGATGACAATAAAAACCAAAAAAATACATAATAAAATTATGGTAAGAATAAATACTATTTTTTTTATTTTTTACTATTTTTTAATCAAATTATTTCTTAATTTATTTTTCGTCAATTTACGAAGTTTAAGTTTGTTCGCTCCAATATGCTCCAGCATTTTGAAGCATCTTGGAGCATACGACGCGAACAAACCTTTTATATTTATGGTCGAAGCTGTATAATGATAAAGACGTGACAATAGCGACTTACGTTTGAGAGATCGAGGTTTTGCTTGCTTCCTTCTGGACATATCACCGCACTGGCACGCACTTACGAACGTGGACGGGAAGTACGGGAACACGGAGGATCAATAGCCGCTCCTCGCTGACATGTCCACTCGCACTCGTCGAGAACTCGAATTTTGATAGGTTTATCTATACGCAATGTTCTCTTGTCGTCAACGATTTCTTTTATCCATGAGGAATGGCGTAATCGCGAACACGAAACTCAATTGGGAGACACGCGTGAAGTCAACTTCGAAGATTAGCGCGCGCCGGCGGGAATTGAAGCGAGTGGTACCACGTGGTCTTGCGGTGCACGAAAGGCGTATAACGGACACGCTTTGCATGCGAACCCGGCGACAGCCGCGCTCGGAGGACGCGCGACGAATGACGTGAATGCGTTGTGCCTGTGGAGAACCACTGGCGCCGAGCATTGCGCAAGCGTACAATCAGCGCAGCTGTCCTGCGCGCGATACTCGCCACGCTTTTTTAATTTCAGATTTTTTACGATAGAAAGTAAACATACGACCAGAGAATACGCTTCTGTGATTTTTCTGCACAATCTTCTTATAGCTAATCGTTTGTAAACGCTAAGTTTATTTTTTATTACTGCACTAGAATTTTCCTTCTCGCTTTCGCCAAATTCAAACATATATTTCACTTTAAGCACAAAAGTGTAGATGAATTTAATTGTAAAAAACAGACTTATTAATTGAGTCGATGTTACTGATACATTTAAGGAAATTAACTGTTGGAAGATCTATAAATATTAATAATCCACATAGCACGTAATATTGCAACATATCAGAAATATTACATATTACAATAAAACATCACAGAAACATTACCAATATATTATTATACATGTTGATAATAAGAACGATTCACTTGCACGCAGTTCAATTGCACACATCTTTCACGTCGGTCCCAAGTATTTTTTTACTGCTTTACCAATGAGAATATATTATTTTAAATTAGCCAATTAGTGATGTAGGCAAATGATATATACCCGTTAATAACCAACATTGAAATATCACAGTAATATTGTGACAATATGACGTCTTAAATAGCAGAGTGACATTATAATTAATAATGCTTTCATGATATTTTATTGACATTAGAAACGTCGTTAAGATGTTGTTAAAATATCACAAAATTATACGTACACACACATAATTTTATAAATGACATTTATTTTATTATAACTTTTTCAGTTTATTATAATATTATGTAATAGTTATTGTATTAACAGTCAGTATTATTTTTTTATTAATATTAGATAAAATAATTTTAAAAATATTAATTGGAATAATATCATATGGAATAACATTAAAAATATCAATTCAACAAATTCTCTTTAAAACCTTTTAATTTTTTCCAATAAATATTGTATAAATGTAAACATTACATAAATATCACAGAAATATTATACTAATATTCCTGATATATCTTAGTAATATTCCTTTGATTCTTTTTCGCGGACATTGTACTATTACTGTAACATGTCAGTCAATATTTCAATGATATTTCTGCTAGATTTCATTGTAATATTACAATATAAAAATGATATTGCTGTGATATTATTGTGATATTACGTGCTATGTGGAAATATTGTTATGCTCACGCAATCGAATTGCAAGCCTGCGTGTATGCACCCTCTCCAGCTGCAGAAATGAAAAAGACACGTTTAGAGAAACGAGCAAAACTGTTTGTTAACATACAACAGCGAAAGAATGTAAACAGCGTAAAGATACGGAAGTGATAGGAGCACTTCCGAATGTAACGATGATTCGTACAAATTTATGGCGCCCCTTTAACAGCCCATCAACTGTTATTACCGGTGACGCGCTTTTTAATTTCGTTTTGTCGGTCACTCATTTCAACTCGCTCGAAAACAACATAGCGCGGATAATTATTTATTAAGACCGTAATGTGAATACACAATAAGTAAGAATATTAAATCCTATAAATCTGGATTTTTAATGCTTTAAATAATTCAATGTAAATTACATATATACTATACAGGGTGTTCTGAAAATCGTAATACTTAGGAAAGTGATTCGGAACTCAAAAAGAAGGAAAAAAAGCTATATAAACTCTAGTAAAATAAACATTTTTTAATAAAAAAGAGGGATGTTAAGCGGGTTATGCCTCCACGTGGTGCATACTGGGTAACACCAAAATAGTCAAAAATGTAATTATTTATGTTAAAACACTATGAAATAAATTATGATTGTGATTATGAAAAATAAATTACAATTTTTTTAACATAAAAGTTATAACTTGGAAACGACTTATTTCCGGATCTATGTTTATATAGCTTTTTTTTCTTCTTTTTGGATTCCGAATCATTTCCCGAAGTATTACGAGCGACTTTCCGGACACTCTGTATATGTACATACAAATATATCATATTTATAGTTATTATAATATTCTCCTTCTAGATTATCGTTTTGACAATCAGCCCAGAGAATACGCACACATCTGGAAAATATCCAAAAAATACCTTAAAATAGACGTCTTTAAGATTTTTCTAAAAGACGGTTTTCAGTCGTCTTCTTTTCAAACATTTTAGAAAGATATCTGAAAATTGTTCAAGTTTTGGAGCATGTGTAGCAATCTACATTATCGATTGTAAATATTAAATTAATTTTATTTGTACAATATTGAGACGAGCGTATGACGTAGTCAATCTAAGTTATAACAGTAAGTTATTAGAGTTCATTTTTTTAGTTGTCACAGGCGGCAGCGCATTTTTATAAATTTTTATATATAATTCTTACGATACTCTACAATTTCACGTATTTCACTTATGAATTTCACTTTGATTGAAAGTACTAGTGCTCACTTGGTCATATTAAAGCCATTATACACTGTAATAATTTGAGTATAAGTGAAATGCAAATATTTCGAATTATAAAATACATATTTTATTTAATACTACAATAAAATATACTAAGTATTTCGGGATTTCTATGTTTATGTATAATACAAACATATCTTTACGTTATTTTATACGACAGCTTTAATGTATACACACTGACTGCGTTCAATCGATTCCGCTATTAATTTAGCCGCCACTTGAACTCTAGAAGACACTATGCATATTTCTTTGATTTTTATTATTAAAAGTAAATATTTCAATGTATAAATCGTTTGTGTTATTATGTATATAAATTAGAAGTATGTGATTATCCTTTTGTATATTTCTTTTATATACATTTGACCATAACACATTTTGTTTGAATCCGTATATGTACTAATTTTCGATCTGTATTTTTTTTTGAAAATGGAAGGTTGGGGCAAGTTGTTACGGTGTAACTTACCCCATTGAAAATAATTTTTCTTCTTCTACAGAATGATGCACAGACTTCTATAAATAAATTGCCGACTTTGTCTCCATGTTTGAAAATAGCGCTGAGCAGCGCCATATTTGTGTTCACTCACTTTCACTGTATAAATCACACGGATAATAAAGTTATTGTTTTCACATAAATTTATGCGATATTCGCAGGCAGGACGCACACGTACACATATATGAACTGAAACAAGGACAGTTTGGAATTAGATTTATCTCTTTCTATCATATTGAGTCAGCAGTCTAGCTATAAAAGTCTGTGGGATGATGCGATCTTACAAAAAAAGACAAACAGAGGATCTGTAAATGTAGAAACGTACGCAACAGCGGCAAAGGAAGTTAAAGATTACCATCTGTTTGTGAAAAAAGCAGCAAATATGTGTAATATTAATTTTATGATTTTTCAACGTTAACTTAATGACTAGTTAGAGAAAAAGTTGTGATAATATATTTTTGTTAATTTTATATTATAAAATAAATATTCCTTGTGAAGTATTTCGTGTTTGATTTCATTGTAATCTTGAATTTGCTAACACATACACACAAACACACACACACACACACACGCGCGCGCGCGCGCGCACATACATACAGTGAGAGCAAAAAGTATTCGTACAAAAAAATTTTTTATAAAAAAAATCTTATTTGTAAAAAATAAACATTAATTAGCAATTTCATACATTGTTCTAACATAAACAAACGAGCTGTATTTCTGATTTTAGAAGCTAAATTTCTTGATTGTACGAATATCTTTTACACATCTAAACAATAGAATTTTTAATTTTTGCTTATTTTTTCAGATATATTTTCTATAATTAATACACATCTTTTTATCAGTATATATATATATTTTTTTTTTTTTAAGAAACATATAGTCTATTTTATTGTTTATGAATAAATTGTTAATTACCCAACAAGAAATGATCGTCAATTAAATATCGTATCAATGTCGAATTGGTGTTGAAATCATCGTATCGATTCGACATCAATTCGATGACTCATTGGATAATATTTACTTTTTAAAAATAAAGTTTCTTTATTTTTAAAAAATATTTTCTCTGTACGAATACTTTTTGCACTCACTGTATATACATTTTAAGTGATACTGTAAATGTAACTTGTTCCAGCTTTGTAACAACTTGCTCTACAGTGGGATAAGTTGTTACAATTTACCTACCGATAGAAGTTTAATATTCAATATTTAAAGACATAGATATAAATCAGAAAAAATTTACTATTTAATTAAAAATGTATTTGAATGCATAAGTATTCATTAATTGAAATGTATACATTAGTACGAAAAAAATTGCTAATTAAAAATTGTAACAATTTGCCCCAGTCTCTCCCTTACATATAATAACGTAACCTATAAAAATATTTGATGTCAATTAATCTGGCATTCCAATATTTTGTATTATATAATATTATAGTATTGCATAGTCAGCCTAAAAGATTGCAACACTTTTTTTCAATGGGTTTTGGAATATAGCCTACTCAAGCGATTGGTTCTTATTCATGGATCGATAAATTATTTTGGTGAGTAGACTGCATTCCGAAGCCCATTTTTAAAAAAGTGTTGCAACCCTTTAGGCCTTGACCATATAACTATAATTTATATAGTTGCGAAGCTTCCGGAAATGCGTTGACAAGAGGAAGTAGCAATTGGTATAAGTAATTTTTATTTTTATTTTTTAGATAAATATCTGAAGCAATTAAGGCTTAAGGATAAAATCTGTAAGACGTCATAAATCGTGATAAGACATTTAAAAACGTCATATATACATCTTTCTGCCAGTTCCAAAGAATATTCTTATGAATTTTAAGATGTCTTGTAAGACATTTTAATGTTCTCTGGGAGGGTTTCGTAATTTCTCTGAGAGAAAGGATTTTGTGAACTTAACCAAGCCATCAATACCTTTAACAAGTGATTGGTAAATACGTGACAATAAATTTGGTTTGTTGTGATTGCTGCTAATCTGCTATACACATGCACATCAATCAATTACTAATAACAGAAGCAAACTATATATAGAATCTAACCTATCTTTTGGAGTCTTTAGACTCGTTTACATAGAAATCGCAGATGATCATGAGTCTTAAGTCGTAGGAAACTGATCAATCACAGTCAAATATAGAGAATACTTGAATAGAATCGGCCAATTTCTTACGATTTAAGATCTTGCGATTGCCCTGCGACTTTTATACACACACACACACACTCACTCACACGCGCGCACGCGCACACGCGCACACGTACACATATGAGTCTCTTATTTACAAGCGATTATTTACAAGTGACTGTTGATTATTTGTTACATTGATAAATGAGAAATAATTAATTTGCAATAGTAACTAATTAATCGTTTTTTTAACGAATATCATATTTGTTTTCTCTTGATTTGTTCTTATAACAAAATCATTTCTCTCAGTGTTGACTTTCTTCCATAAGGTTCTGAGTTATTTAATTTCTGGAAGGAAGATCCCGTTGCCTACAAATCGATTGCCTATAGTATTATTTACCTATAATACATTACTTTTGCCAACAGTTTATCTGCACATAAAAATGATTGCTTACTCGATTGTCTACATGCACTAAAAGTAGGACCTTCTTAATTTTTGATACTTCCCCGGAAGATGGCCAGTTTCTCAGGTATAAAATTTGGTGTGTGTTAAATAGACGCCATTGATTTGGTGTACTAGCCGTCGCTACATTCAGACGTACTTCGATTGTTTCCGTGCTTCACAATCGTATTCTTCCATTGTTGTGTGTTGACGAATAAAGAGTTTCGTTTTTCTTAAACGAGTAGTGTCTATTTATTCCTACGGCTTAGCGGGAGTGTGTACGAGTGCGGGCTTGCGATTTGATTGCGCGAGCGTAACAGATTACAGACAAGCGTTGTCTCTCTCGCTAATAATTACATAGAATAAAATTTAGTATTTTATTTAATTGAAGGGCTTTCTGAAGAAACTTTTATTTTTATGAAAGGTGATGGAAAAATGTTGCTTATGCATTGATCATTTTTTATTTCCTATAAAATTAAAAAAATATTGCAATGTTTTTCCAAAGAGCCCTTCAAGTATTTAAAAATAACACAAAAATAATGCAAGGTTATAATAGTTAATGCGCTACATTACTCGTCGTCATACTGCGTAGTGTAAATTTCTACTTTATCAATGATAGAGAGGTAACGAAATACGATCGACGGAGCGAAGATGACATTTTGTATCATAAAATTATTTAAGTTTTGGAACATGTGTAGCAATTTACATTATCAACTGCAAATTTTATATTTATGTAATATCCCAGATAACAAAATATTTCCACAGTATTGATACAGTGAGCGTACTATGCGTACCATACCTATCATACGTGCGTACCTGACATAAAGCGTATAGTACCGGTACACCGTATTTTTGATATGTGGTATCGGTAATGTGTACGCCTTAGGTATACATATTAACAAAATTAATTAATTTTATAGTTTTATTACTAAAATGAGTATTATTATTATGATTATTGATTAACATTTTATTCTAGAGTATATATAATAAAATTATGATTAAAAAAATGTTTTCCCCTGAATTCGGGAACTAATTTCATAGTGCTTCGAAGCGGTCAACCATCCGGTTGGATATCGTCATAACGTGCTTAAGTCTTCTGAAATCGTATAAAAACCACTATAGTTCGACGATTCACGACAATCCACGAATGTGTATTAAGTCTATTTTTGGGACAATTATATATAGTTGTTTATTTTCTTATAATGTCGCGAACAAACTAAAAAAAGATTTTAATTTTTTTTAGTTTGTTTGCTTTTATGTGTCTAATTGAGCGGTACGGTAACCGGATTCTCACCGCTACTATCAGTATTTGAATTAAATTAATTCTTAAGGTAAGTATTTACATGGTGTATTATATTATTTGTGATAAAAATATTCTAACTAAAGAAATATTTGTCTAATTTTGTTTTTTTTTTTCCCCAGAAAAAGAGGTTCCAATAAAAAAAAACTGAAATTCTATATATCTTAATGTGGCTATAATAAAAAAATAAATAAATAATAAACTCGTATATATGTAAGTAATAGTTTATACCTAATCTGGAACGAAAAAATCATCTCATAATTCCTGTATATATATA
>NW_017306081.1:1232686-1244676 GCF_001594115.1 Trachymyrmex septentrionalis | reverse complement strand
TATATATATATATATATTCTATTACGCTATTGATGCATCTGCTTTCCACTAATATTTGGAATTGTTTTTTTTTTTAGTTTTTTTTCTTTTCTCAGTGTTTGAAATGGCTATGCTGTATTGCCAAGGTATGTATCACTATTATTGGAGTGTGTAGGTACCCTAGTTTTTTTTTATTATCGTGTTTGATGTATTTACACATACGGTCCTGCTTAAAATTCTTAAATGTTTGTATATATGCAGCTATATTGCAATACAACGCGTTCTCTCTATATATATCAGTTATTGCGAAGAATATTTCCAAACCCTCAGTGGTCAAGCTGGCTAAGACACTCTTCTCAGAAAGTTGAGAGATTTCAGATTCGAATCCTGGCTAAGGTAATATTTTTCGCAATAAGTTTCTTACTTTCTTTCTGTCTATTCTAATTTAAAGGAGTTTATTAACGTTTCAGAATGATTGTGTTGAAACCAAAAGTATATTTTGGCTCTCAATTATATCTGAAATTAATTAATTTAATATAATGAATTATTGTATTATATTGTATATATAATGTAAAATGTATTTAAAATATCCAAATTCGATCGTTCTTAGCTTTCTTTACCATATTTGATGTATCCACATATGGTCGTGCTTAAAATTCTTAAATGTTTTTTTTTATTATTGTGTCTGGGAAAATAATATATTAATGGAATTTATTTGCAGTCTTAAATGTATCCATTCTGATCAAGGTAAGAGATAAATGCTTCAGAAGGGATGTATTCAGTAACTAAAGTTTTTCGTGATACATTGGATTCGGATACAATGCGCCGAATATTAGATTATTTTGCAATATTTTGTTCGCTGACAAGAAATGGTCCCGAGTTAGAGTAAGATAAATACGTCACGCTGGGATTTACGAGATAGAAGTCAGAAAAAATAGAAGGAATGGGTAATTTTCCCGCAACTACTTTATTAAATGCCTTTATGTTATATTAATATTGTGTTATGATTTTAGTTTCTGTTAATGTTACTGTTAATATTAATGAAATTATTGTGAGTTGAATCGATTTGTTACTGTGTTAAGTAGCGCCATCATAAATTATAATCTACATAAAATAATTACCGTAGAACATGCAAAAGACTTGTGGTTATTTTGTGATACATGAATGTAGAGAAATAATAAAGCATGTTATATAACAAAATACAAGTATTTTGCTCTTATATTCTTTGTTTAGTTTGTTTTATCACAGTTGTTTCCAAGATTTCGACGTGGTTAGTTGTCAGGAAACAATTTGAAATTCAACCGTAATAATCTTGATTACTACATCTAAATCGTAAGCATTGTATGTAAGTTATTATATCATTAAAACTTTAGTTTTTAAATCTAATGTCATTTTCTAATCTAAGCGTCATTCTAATTTTATAAATTTCTCTTTTAAGATTTAGTCTATTTTTGACATATTATTCTATTTCTTCCCTTTTACTTTTTGTGACTATAATTTTATTATAACTTTATTGCCTGAAATCTGTTCTCATTATCAAATAGATTATAACTACTGCACATTACTTATTAAATTTCCTAATTTCTACTTAACAGATTTTAAAATATGACAAACCATTGTACGATTTATTCTAACTATTCTTCCTTTCATACTGAATAATCATTTATACAAGATATTGCTTTCACCTTGATGATGATTTCTTATATACATGTTCCTATTCGTACTTATTGTTCATTTGTATTACGTTTAATTATTTTAAAGTCTCATGTTTTCAATCTAACATTATACTTGATATTTTATTTACATAAATTAGAAAAAAAAATAAAGAAACGTTTATATTTAATTTAATTTAATTTAATTTAGTTTATTGCAAAGCTATATGAAAAAAATCACATGTTAACAGAATAATAGACATAAAAAACCATGGTTAATATAAACATAAACATAATAGACAATTGTAGCTGGCAAATGATTAGGCGTCAGCAAAATTGCTGTTGCAAAGCCTAGCAGTAACAAGATCAGAACATAAGAGGTAAACTAATATCTAAAATCATACACACATACACTCATTTACATACATACACCCACAAACACAATAATTACATCAATCTTGTTTAAATATTATGAGTGACGCAATAAAATGCGAGGCAGCGGAACGAAAGGAGGACAGAGAGGGAGAGGTTTTTATTGAATCTGGAATTAAAATGTGTGTGTGTGTTTGACAGAGGTGTAGGAGAAAACTGAACTTAGTGGACTGATATATGGGAAAGGTTAGAAATTTTGGTATCTGACGACAAAAGGATTAAAAGAGGAATGATGCTCAGAGTTCAACTAAAGGAGATGTCGTAGATATAAAAGAGTATTTGAGCGAGGGAGGGAAAATACGAGTACATATGTAGAATAAACATTAAAAACACATACATATCGAGTATCACTAACGATAAAATATATCAATTCAGCAGTAAAATACATTAAAAAATGATGGCTGACTTCGACAAAGATTTTATATAGTTCTTACTGTTAAAGTGTATTCGATATCCACTAAACCAGTACACTTTAATAATTCTATATATAAATTGTGAATACTTCGGGTGTTTTAGATATTGTTTTAACAACGTATCTATCTGCCATTTTCAAGTGTTTTAAGCAGTTTTAAACTGAGAAAATTATATGTTAACCGCAATCTTCCATAATCAAATTTCTTCGATAAAAGTTTATGTTTTTAAGGAATTATATTTTCTTACGATTTTAAGTAGATAATAATCTTAAAAATATACGTTCAAAAAAATTGAGACTGTGAGAATTACAAAAAGAATTTAGGGAACGTTACAATAAATTTAACCGAGGAATATGCCTGCAGAATTTGAAAATTAAATTTGAAAAAAAAGAGAAACATTCAACAATTTCAAGTTTTGCAACATTTGAATTGATAATCGAAGATAATGGACAATGACACACAAAAAATGTATGCCATCATTGCGATAAAATTTATAAAGTTCATTTAGTGTTTTGATAACTTTGTGTTATTTTAACAGTTATCCGTTTTATGTTACCATTTTTATATTTATTTTATAATAATAATCTTTCTTAATTTTAAAGGTAAGCAATTTACCACCTCGAGAGCTTTTACACGACATAATAAAGAAGTACATACTGGAGATAAACCATACAAATGTGAAACATGTGATACAACATTTAAGCATGAAAGTCATATGCGTCGTAATGAAATGACTCATACAGAGAAAAAAACTCAATGCGAATTTTGTGAAAAATCATTTACGTGAGTCTTTAAGTGAACAACAAAAATTAGATAAATTATTTGATAATTTAATGTCTATGCTTAAATTAATTGATAAAAAACGATAAATATTGCTACAGTTTATTTTGTAGTCAAAAAGGAAATCTAAAAAGCCATATAGAGGCGATGCATAGCTTTGATAAAAATTACAAGTGTATCGTGTGTGAGAAAGTTTTGAAAACTCAGAGAATGTTGAATTATCATAAAAAAACGAAACACTTTTATATCGCATAAATGTGATTAATGTTCATTTACATTTACTCATCATAATTACTTAAAACAGCATGAAAGTACATATAAATACGAAATATATATTTGCGAGGTATGTGCTACAAAATTATTATTGTTTTTTAAAATTATTTCTCATTTAATTGTTTTTATTTTTAACTTTAATTTAATTATAAATGTATTTTATTTTAGGAATGCGGTAAAAGCTTTATTAGTAAAAGTCACCTAACAATCACAGATCTATACATAGATCTCTACATAGTATAGATAAAAAATATAGTAGTTGAGAATGTGGATCTACAAACGAAAAAAGGTACTTTATAAACAGATTAAAACTAAGATCATATATAACGTTTTAATTCATTAGCAGACTCACATTTCTTTTTTATTTTTATATATTCATATTATTGTTATATATTTATAATCATATTATAATAGATTATTGTAATATACTACATCACATGTGATATGTAGGCTGCTAGAAAAGTTTCTGCAATCTAGTACTTCCAGTGACGTCAACTTTCTGCTATTATCATATCCGTAAAATTAGACGTTTTTAACTATAATTCAATTGACAGTTTGTACCCAAGCCAACTAGTTTTGTTTGTATAGTATTTTAAAAGAAGTTATTTTGTAAGGAAATGTGTGGAAATTTCGCGAGAAAATTTTCGAGCAATGATTTTTTACGATTACAAATGTAATCTAACTCCGAAACAATGCATCGATCGACTTCATTTGGCTTTTGGGGATGAAGCACCATCCAATAGGACTGTTTATAAATTGGTTTGCCGAATTCCAGCGTGGACGTACCTTTCTTGGTGATGAATTTCGTGAAGGTCGTCCATCCACGTCTGTTGTTGTCACTAATGTTGATGCTGTGTGTGAAATGATTGAGCGAGACCGGCATATAACATACCGCGAGATTCAGGCATCCTTAGGCATTGACATGAAAGCAATACGATTTTGCATGATCACTTGAGCGTACGGAAACTTTGCAGTTGTTGGATCCCACACAATTTGAAACCGAAACTCAAAAACAGGCTCGTGTTAAATGGAACAAAGAAATGCTCAAGAAATTCAACCGAGGTCAGTCAAATTTGGTCTACAACATCGTTACTGGGGACGAAACATGGTTCTATTCGTATGAGCCCGAAAGTAAACAACAATTCACTGTTGGGTGTTTCAAAATGAACCGAAACCAGCAAAAGTTGTTCGTTCACGCAGTGCTGCCAAGCAAATGATTGCTTGTTTCTTCGGTTATACCGAACATGTGACAATCGTGGCTTTAGAGGATCGAAGGACTGTAAATACTGATTGGTATACAACAATTTGTTTGCCAGAAATCATAAATGAATTGCGTAGGATAAACCGAAATCGTCGCATCATCCTTCATCATGACAATGCCAGCTGTCACACAGCACGTCAAACCGTTGATTATCCAGTAATAATTGATTACTTGAATTGATGACTCATTGTCCGTATTCACCTGATTTATCACCTAATGACTTCTTTTTCTTCCTAAACATTAAAAATAAGATGCGTGGTGAGCGATTTGAGTCGCCTGAAGCAGCTGTTGAAACATTTCGTACACTGATATCTGAGGTTACAGCTTAGAGTGGAAAAAATGCTTCGAAAATTGGTTCGAGCGTATGCAAAAATGTATCGATCTTAAAGGCGAATACTTCGAAAAATAATAAAGCCATTTACCGAATTGTATATATATTTTTTCATATTGTTTGCAGAAACTTTTCCAACAGCTTACGTTATAAGAAATTATTTGTGTTTTAATATCACTAAAATGACATCCTGTGACAAGCGAAAAACAAACTGCAACGAAAGAAATAAAAAACAACTACAACTACTAATAATAATGACGAAAAATGACAAATAATAATGACGAACTGATGAAAAAAGTGAAGAATATAGATATAGCTTTTAAATATATGAGATTTCATGTATAGACGGGAGTCTTCCAGAAGATACACAATTTTTCTCGGAGGTACAATTGAGCACTGTCAGACACAGGAGAGCACCGTCGTGTAAAGTTGATAATGCGTTCTCAAGACAAAATCGTCCAGTAAATTCTCACAGCTTAATATTTATAATAATTTTACGTCCTACTTGGGTTTAAAGTAGTACACTAACAAACAGAAACAGAATTTCTTGATATTGATGCTATATCGTATATCACTAGAGGGTGTTGTTACACTCGTGCAATTGCAATGACGTTGAGGTTTCAGTATTGAAGTGTAAGCAATTAAAAGCTGCACTTTTTATACGTGCCGCCTATAAAGTTAATGAAAATGTCGTCTTTCCTTTATTGGGCTTAAACTAACAATGACATGTTAATAAGAAACGAGTAAATGAGTAAGAAACTTGGAAAGTATAGTATATTGTGAAACCAATCCCGGAAAAAATGTTTTATATATAATTATATAAAATTACATATAATTTTATATAATTCTAATAAATGGATATGTATTTTATGTATATATTTGCATATAAATATATATTTATATATAATTGTATATCAAATATTTTTTTTCGGCGTTATATAACTTTTTATTATTTAGTTTGGAAAAGTCGTGACAAAAATTCAATTTTTATAAACATTTGTCAATGTGTCATATAAATCGAGAATGTAACATTTAGATACGTATGGCTGCTATCAATGTTCACTTTTTTTATGTGCTTGCGACAATGACCAGGCGCAATCAAAAATTTTCTCTCACTAGCAATAGTGAAAAGTGACAGCATTAAAATGTTCGAGCGAACTTAATTTCTGATAATTTTATTGCTAATGTACTACATAATAGGTATTATACGTTCCTTATTACTTCTTACAACATAATAAGTATTATTATATTTGTTTAATATGCGATGGACAAGAATAAAATATCGTTTACGGCGTGTGAGCGTAAAAATAAAACTTTGACAATCGCAGGAATTTATTGAGAATTTAGGAACGACTATTTGAGTGTTCGTAAAAAACGGAAATTGCAATTCTGCAGCGTTTGGAAGGCATACTCTAACGATAATAATAAGTTTCATGAATGCTTGTTTCACGTTCATATAAACGGTTAGTTTAATTAAGCCTGCTAAACGCAAACATTTTATCAAAAAAAAGATATAAAATTTTTCATTGAGGATTTTCTTATCATACCGTGCCTTTTATCCTCTTCGATATTCGTTTTCTAAGTGCAAAAAATTGAATTTTATTTTGTCCCCCTAGTGGCGATGTGCACTGTTTTAAAGTTGAATATGTAGAAGAATGTCTTCTAAACGGAGATACATAAAATGCTTGTGTTATGGGCTTGAGGAAAACGTTTTTAGGGGTCATTAAGAGTCGTTTGCATAAAAGCCTTTCAAAGCGTTTACTGAGATTCAATAATTCACTACATTGGAATAGCGTTTGTTCAACAAAAGATAAATGCTTGTGTCATGGTATTGAGAAAAGCGTTTGCAAAATGTTTGAAAAGTCTGACAGTGAACTATCTGCACGAAGGTTCATCAATCAACGTTTACTGAGCATTCTTTAAAAAGTGTTGCTTCAGCATTAGAGAACTTTCATGAAATGATACTATATTTTATATTCTGAAAATTTTCAAAACCCAATGTTTTGTATGCGTTCTTATAAAGTTTGAAAACGTAGAACTCTTAAAAAGTCGGCATCGAACGGTTGTTAACGTTTTATAAAGTTCCGTATTTTCGCTACGGTACATACATACTATTTCGAAGGCGTAAAACTTCGTTTGTCAAACAAATTGATTGCCTACATTACATTTGCTACAATTCGTTTGCGCGTAAAAATTCTTGCCTACACCTCGACTGTCTACATGCACCATTTTCTGCTTTAAAACTGTAAATTCTTTGTTATAAAAACAAAAACTATTTTCTTATGTATTATAATTTATGTAGTTGTAGGCCATCAATATGTAAGTAATAATACGTACATATGTACAAACGATTTTTGAATCTTAATTTTTTTTATATACAATAACGGAGGAATAATGAGATATTAAGTAGGTGCGTTTCAGTTCAAAATTTGGAAGGGCACAGAATTTTGATAGACACAGCGCTCTTGTAAATGTAAAATTATACCTTGATATTTAAGTCTAATTAGTTAAAAGTAGTTTTTCAGAAATCTTTTTAAATGTCGCAATAGCAAAAAAATTTTATTAATTGTGCTAATGTCTGCGACAACTGTAGAAGTGTGTTATTTAAAATTAAAAATAAGGAAAATTCTGATATCTACAATGACGATGATGCGTTATGCGATTTAGCTATGATTTCAATTGGTCTAGATCTTTTCGATTAAAAATGGTTTATTTCAATTGAGTACTCTCATGTTCATATATTTTTTTAGAATAGTGAATACATATCACCTATTGAAATTAAGAGATTACACATGCGTATGAGTTATCATTATTTTTTAATATAAGTATACATATTGGGTTATTATTACTTTGATAGTTTGGAATAAGTATAAAGATGTTGGCATTTAGATTTAATTATAATTTAATTAAAAAATATAATTATTTTGGTTTTATTAGCTATAAGAAATGAAAAATGATTATTATGTTTAAGAGGAAAAAGTAGGATCACGAGTTTTATTGTTTAAAGGTAACTATAGAACATTAGTGTTTCGATGAAACGTATTCTTTTGTTTATAATTGGTGCAATCTAAATATTTTATATCTTCCTTCAAATTATTATTATTATGATTGTTTGAAAAGTTGATTTAAAATAGATTTAAAATATATCGTTATTTTTTAAGAAGCTCACATATAAACGTGTACAATTGTGCATTTATATCTTTTTGTAAAACAGAAATTTTGTCGTGATATTATGTACGTATATTGTATTGTCAACCGTATAGCATCACTAAATCTTTTTACTATAAAATTTGTTTTATTTAAAATAAATTTCTAGAGTTTATACTTTTACTCTTTTAATTCTTTGTAATTAAATTTTATTGACAGTGGGAATAGAAAAATATATATTATTTGAGTGGGAATGGGAAGACCTTTAAATAAAAATAAAAAAATATGTGCTACTTAGATTTTATTTTTAAAAAGTTAAAGCTTGTAATTTGGAATATAATTTCTTGCGTATTTTATTTTTTAGAGAAGTAATACAATAATAATGTTTGAAGAAAAATGTATATTATGCTTGTAATTTTGACGTAATTTTATATATGTTTTGATAAAATTATATATTCGAATTAATTAAAATAATACAATTTTCTGATATCCTTATTTTTTAAATGCAAATATGACAGAAACTTATGATTGAACCTCATATCTTCCAAATTTTTGCTTGTATGTGTAATAATTCTTTAATAATAAATATTCTAAATATTGCATTTTTAGTTTCAGGATCTTAATATTTTCGGTTCTTTGGTAGCCACTGTCAACCAATCAGCAAGTAAAAGCACATTTGCAGTGGTGATTAGAGTAGTGTGTAAGGGCTGCAATATGCAGTGTGTACTGTCAATAAGTAAAATATTTTATTAATTTCAAGAAAAAAGGTAATAAAAAAGTGACAAATTGTTACATTTTGTTTGAGTGACGATAACGGGTTACTTTTATGAGATAATGTTGACAATCCTGTGTATATATAAAAATATATACATATATACACATACATGTCCGTTTTGTCGCAGTTATTACCAAGATTTTGACATGGTTAGTTGTCAGCAAACAATTTACAATTTAACCGAAATAATCTTCATCATTACATCAAAGCCGTATATAATACACATTATATGTAAGTTATTATATCATCAAAATTTCAGTTTTTAAATCTGACGTCATCTTTCAATCTAATCGTCATTCTTAATTTTATAAATTTCTCTTTTAAAACTTAGTCTACTCTTGACATATTGTTTTATATTGTATATTTTTTTAATTTTGGTGACTGCAATAATTTAATGATAACTTTTGTGCCTTGTCCATTACCATAAAAAAATAGATTATAACTCAAATAGATTATAACTATTACCAATTGCATATTAAATAATTTAATTTTTACTTAACACATTTCGAAATATGATTTCATACCATTGTACGGTTTATTATAAATCTTCTTTCACACTTAATACTTATTTATAAAAGATGTTGCTTTCAACCTTGATGGCGGCTTCTTATTTATATATTCCTATTCCTACTTAATGTTCGTTTGAATTACGTTTAACTATTTTGACGTCTCATGTTTTTAATCTAACGTTATACTAAGTATTTTATTGATGTAAATTAGAAGAAAAATAAAGAAATGTTTAGATGTAGAATATACATTTAAAGTTTCATGTCGAGTATCACTAACGATAAAATTAATTTAGCAAGAAAATGCGTTAAAAGATGATAGCTGACTTCGATAAAGATTTTACAGTCCTTATTGTTAAAGTGTATTCAATATCCACTAAAAGTAATACACTTTGATAATTTTATATCTAAATTGTGAATACATTGGCTGTTTTATACATTGTTATAACAATATATTCACCTGTCATTTTAAGTATTTTAAGTTGTTTAATGAAAAAAGCTTATATGTTAATCTCTCCTTATAAAATTTGTTCGATAAAATTTTTTGTTTTTAACGAATTATATTTTCTTACGGTTTTAGATAAAGAATAAATAATCTTAAAAATATACAAGTTCAAAAAAATTGAGACTGTGAGAATTACGAATAGAATTTAGGGAACGTTATAATAAATTTAACCGAGGAATACGCCTGCAGAGTTTGAGATTTGAATTTGAAAAAAAAAGAGATACAGCAATCAATCTCAAGTTTCGCAACATTTGAATCGATAGTCGAAAATAATGGATAATGGCCCAAAAAAATATGTATGCTATTATTGCGGTAAGATTTATGTAGCTCAAGATTGATATTTTTTATGTTTTGATAACTTTGTGTTATTTGAACAGATATCCATTTTATATTATTAGTTTTATATCTGTTTTATAACAATAATTTTCTTTAATTTTAAAGGTAAACAATTTATCACTTCGAGAGCTTTTATACAACATAATAAAGATGTACATCCTGGAGTTAAACCATACAAATGCAGAACATGTGGTACAACATTTAATCGTGAATATAATATGCGTAATCATGAAATGACTCATACAGGGAAAAAACCTTATCAATGCGAATTTTGTAAAAAATCATTTATGTGAGTATTTAAGTAAACAACAAAAATTAGATAAATTATTTGGTAATATAATGTCTATCCTTAAATTAATCGATAAAAAACGATAAACATTGCTACGGTTATTTTGTAGTCAAAAAGGAAATCTAAAAAAACATATAGAGGCAAAGCATAGCATTGGTAAAAATTACAATTGTAATATGTGTGAGAAAGTTTTCAAAACTAAACAAAATTTGAAATATCATATAGAAACAACACACACTGAAATATCGCATAAATGTGACCAATGTTTATCTACATTTACTCATCGTATGTGCTTAAAGGAGCACATGAAAATACATACTGGCGAAAAATTATATCCTTGCGAGGTACGTGCTACGAAATTATTGTCAGTAATTTTTCTAATTATTCTTTAATGATTGGTTCTATTTTTATCTTCCTTTAATCATAAATGTATTCTATTTTAGATATGCGACAAAAGATTTATTAATAAAAGTAAGCTAAACAGACACAGATTGGCACATAGCGATAAAAGACTGTTTGCTTGTGACGCATGCGGCAAGACCTACAAGCATAAAGATCATCTTATTCGTCACATTCGAATTGAGGTCAATTATAATATAACGTTTAAATTTGCAGACTTATTTGTCTTTATATTTTTGTTATATATTGTTAATCATATTATAATAGATTAGTGTAATATTTTACATCACACGTGATAAAAAATTATTTATTATTTACTTTTTAGAGTCACTATCTGGTCGTCACCCGTATGACAAGCGAAGAACAAATTGCAACTAACAACGAAGGAGAAAATGAATAGTTATAACTACTAATAATAATGACGAATAATGACTAATAATAGTGACTGACTGAATGAAGTGAAGAATAAATATGTAACTTTTGTATGAAATTTTACATGTATTGTAAGGAAATCTTTTAGAACATACAATTTTTCTCGAAGGTACAATTGAGCACTGTCAGACACAAGAGCACCATCGTGTAAAGTTGACAACGTGTTCTAACGACAAAATCGTTAAGTAATTTCTCATAGCTTAATACTTATAATAATTTTACGTCCTATTTGAGTTTAATGTAGTAGACTCGCGAACAGAAGCAAAATTTTTGAAATTGATGCTATATCACTAAAAGGCGTCGTTACACTTCTGCTATTGCAATGAGGTTACGGTTTCAGTAAAGTGTAAGCAATTGAATGCTGTACTTTTTATACGTGCCTACAAAGTTAATGAAAATGTGATGTTTCTTTTTGTTGGGCCTAAATTAGCAATGACATGTTAATAAGAACCGAGTAAATGATTAAGAAGTTTGAAAAGG
>NW_017306081.1:1229902-1232586 GCF_001594115.1 Trachymyrmex septentrionalis | reverse complement strand
ATATATCTCTATATATATAATTGTATATAAAATATTTTTTCCCGGAGTTATATAAATTTTTATTATTTAGTTTAAAAAAAGTTATGACACGAATTTAATTTTCATAAACATTTGTCAATGCGTCATGTAAATAGAAGGGAACATAACAATTAGCTACGTTATGCTGCATCTATTAGTGTTCACTTTTTCCATGTGCTTGCGATTATGAACATGCGCTTTCAAAAGTTTTCTGTCACTAGAAAGTAGAAATTATGTTTGCAGCTCATCAAACGCTTGAGGGGACTTAACTTTTGATAATATTATCGCTAATGTACTATCTAAAGTATTTTTTTCATTATTTTTTACCGCATGATAAGCATTATTATGTAGGTTTAATATGCGATGGACAAGAATAAAATATTGTTTACGGCGTGCGAGCGTGAAAATGAAACTTTTACCAATCGTAATAAAGAATTAATTATAATGTTAATTTACTCGACTGTATCTTCAGAATACAATTTAATTTTAATATTGATGTATTTGCTGACTATTCCTTTTGTATGTATTACTAGTATGTACTATTATAAGTCGAGAAACATTAATTGTATTAAAGTAATTGATATTATAGGGCATAAATGTTTTTATTTCAATTATTGAATCATCGCCATAATGTTTTTATGATAAAGTCCTTCATAAAATCTCTTGATTTAAATACATACTGTCGAAAATGAGAATTTCATAAATGTTTGTTTAACATTTACATGATTGTTTGCAGGAATTTATTGAGAATTTAGGAGCGGCTATTAGAGTGTTCATAAAACGGAAATTGCAACGCTGCAACGTTTGGATGGCATACTGTAACGAAAATAATAAGTTCTATGAATGTTTGTTTGACGTTTATATGAACGTTCAGTTCAAGTGCTGAGTCTGCTGGACGCAGACATTTTATCAAAGAAAAAGTACAAAATTTTTCATTGAGAATTCTCATCATACTGCTTTTTTATCTTATTCGATGTGGTTTTCTAAATGCAAGAAAGTGAATTTTATTGTGTTGCACCATTTTCTGCTTTAAAAACGCCAATTCTTTGTTTTAAAAACACAAAATATTTTCTTATATTTTATAGTTTATGTGATTGTAAGCCATAAATTTGTAAGCAATAATACGTACCTATGTGCAAACGATTTTCGCTCCTTAATTTCATTTTTGTAATAAAAGCGGAGGCATAACGAGACACAAAGCGTTCCAGCGTAAAATTTGGAAGGGCGCAAAATTTTAATAGGCAGTGCTTATGTAAATATAAAGCTTTACTTTGATATTTAAAATAAATTATATTTAGTTTAAGTTAAAAGTAGTTTTCCAGAAATCTTTTCAAATATAACAATAGCGTTACGGATTTTATTAATTGTGTCAATGTCTGTGACAACTGTAGAGGTATCTTATTTAAAATTTCGAGCACGTATATATTGATATCATCGATCTTCTACCTCTATTCAAAGGTTTCAGGTATTTATTAACAATGATTGACCGATTTACTCGCTGGTCGGAAGCCATTCCATTACAGGATTGTACTGCAGATACTGCCGAAGATATTTTTTACTCACTGGATAGCCAGAGATTTGGAGCTCCATGCCTGATCACATCTGATTACTGACTTGGTTCGCAATTCGAAGCGCAACTGTTTGACGCACTAATCAAACTCGGCAATTCTAAACGTTGTCGGACAACTGCATACCATCCAGAATTTAATGGCATCATCGAACGATGATATTGTTCTTTAAAAACTACATTAATGTGCCACAGTAAAACTCAATGAACTTATACACTGCCAATAGTATTATTCAGACTAAGAACTTGTTTCAAAGAAAATCTAGGCACTTTTGTAGTGAAATTAATTTACGGCACTACGCTCGAAGTATCGAGTAAGTTTTTTTCCTCTGAAGAGATGCCGAACGACCCACGAATTTTCGTCAAGGATTTCCGCGTAATTATGCAAAAGTTACGGCCTAGATCAACCTCTCATCATTAGACCTAAGTTATTTTTCCATAAAGATTTGTATAACTGCTCTCACATCTTCCTCTCAAAGTAGAAGATAACAGATGTCCCCTGGACCAACCGTATATCAAACTGCGATTAGAGCGTATTTTGGACAAAGTCTTTGCTATAGAAGTCGACGGCAGATGTATCAACGCCACTATCGATAGACTTAAGCCCGCTTATTTAATAAGTCAAGATTCAGAAACTACTCCGTCCACTGCGTCTCCGTCTTCATAATATTCCAGTGCAATGTGCACTAAAGACATATCCTGGTCCAGCAACTAAGCGAAAGACTGTTAGATTTAAGGATTAATTCGCGCAATATTACATTAAGCGATCATAAGTGTTTGTTTGTTTTATTTAATTTTATTTTCCGTTATTTTCGTTCTAGCGATAATTTAATCAGTATTTCTTTCCTTAACGTTTACACTGAAAGGGGAATACTGTGGCGTTGCAAGCGTTAGTTGCGGTATTCGAGTCAGTTCTTTTTCTAGTTTTCCTTTCTGTCTCTGATATCTGCGTGCGGACCTTTTGTAAGCCTCAGCGATAGATTTTAAGTTAGTGCTCGGTAAGATTAATCATCACTTTATGTTCATTGCGAGATCGATTACTACTCACGTTGTTAGATAATTACTCACGCCATCAGATAAATGCTTATGTTGTAGATTT
>NW_017306081.1:1219640-1229802 GCF_001594115.1 Trachymyrmex septentrionalis | reverse complement strand
ATGTTCATTGCGAGATCGATTACTACTCACGTTGTTAGATAATTACTCGCGCCATCAGATAAATGCTTATGTTGTAGATTTTTTAATTTCTTGTAATTTAATTTCTTGTATTCTAACCTAGTAATGCGACACCGATATCCAAGCTGTTGTAACGCACGCAATTACGCCTCTACTCTTTCGATCTGTACATTTCAAATATTTATTTGAGTTTACATTAAATCGCCTTATGGCTTGTGAGACAGAAACAATGAGTAACATTTCTTTGTGAACTTAGTAATTTCCCGCCAATCTGTCTTCGCCATTAGTTAGCAGTCGCTGGCCGCCCAGACATGCTTGACGTCACATTGGGCATAGTAGCTACAATGTAGCCACATGTTGCTGCGCACTATTGCCCTCTGACAAAGTGGATATAAATTACATAGTAATATTTATTTTTCAAGGCTGGAGATGATAAAGCGATGTTTGGTACACCCATTTTATCAGAGGGCAGTAGTGCGCGACAGCATTTTGCGGTTACAGATTTTGGGCCGTCATGTTCTCTTTCAGGTTTCTCTCTGTTATAACACACAGACATAACCTGAAATTTAAATTTTTGTATAGATGCACGTCTAACATGCTGGGATAGCACAGAAAGTCTTTAATTAATGCGCCATTATCACTCATTTCCACCCATTCTTTCTCAAGGAACCGGGTGGTTTTTCCATCCTTTCGGGTGGATAGAGGAACGTTCCACTTAAGCACTCAAAAGGAATCTGAACGCTTTCTGGATGCTGGGTGCACTCGGGTGGGGAATTTGAACGCTCTTGTATATATCTACCATAGACTTTATATGCTAGATAGTAGAGTGTCTTCGGTAATTTGCCAGGAAGTTTTCGAACGTATTTTTATTACACGTCTTTAATATTACTTCGTCAGTGCGGAGACGTGTATTTATCTTAATTTATCCTATACATGACATTTCATCGTTCATTGACGATATCATCATATGAAAGTTGGTTAGTTCTTTCGTTTTTCATTGTCTGTTCTATTGCAAAGGTTAGGATAAGCTCGATACATATAATTAGTTAAAATGCATAGATATATCAAAGTGAACTGAGAAACAGAAAGAGAGAGAGCGAGAGACATAATTATGTCTTAATAACTTTTATTTAATATTATCAATTTTCTTGTTTATTTTTCTCTAAATTTTATGTCATGACTAAAAGTTTATTCCTTAGTGGCTGAATTGGTGTACACTTATATTTAAAATAGACGATATTATACTTGAAATTTGGTGAAAATGAGATAGAAAATTTTAATACACTCTGATGTAACGACAAAGAACAGGTCTTAAAACAAGTTTTTGTTGTAGAAAATGCTGGCGTTGGAGCGTATACCTGATCAAATTGGATACTTGGTATTAACTGAGGATGGTGCTGTATTAACAGTAAGAGACAGTTTCTAATGATGTTTTTCTTTTGTAACAGCAAATAGAATCTTCTGTGTTTGTGTTACAGTCTGGAGGAGATTTAGAAAATGATGAAAGAGTGGCAAATATTATCAGTAATTTAATAACACTGACAAATAAAGTTGATCCTAAGGCATTTCCGTTGCATGATCCTTTTGAAAAGATATCAATCAAATATAAGGATCATTGTTACGTCGTGTGTCTCTCCAATAAGAAGATTTACGTAGTGAAGAGAAAACTGCCATCTCAGACTACAGCAATCGTCGAACAGCAGTCTATCGATGTTTAGATACAATAATAAACCTAATAATAAAGCCTACAAAACAATAAATATACTCTTTGTAAATTTTGATATCTGACAAATTCAATTTCTTTGATCATTGCGAGAGATCTCTATTCACTGTTATGTACCTTTAAAAATATATGTATTTTAAGAATGAAATTAGTGCAATGTAGTTATAAGAAACATTAGCTGCAGAAAAAGCAGCTCTTTGCAATTATAAATTTTTTAAATAATTAATTTATATATCTAGAGAAGAATAAAAATTACACAATTAGAATCGGTGAAAGGAGCTTGGATTGATTCATATATTTAGATTCAGCGAAGAATTATAGAAGCAAGAATTAATCATATTGAAGAATTATACAACAGTTGCAAAGCTACTTTTTCTATTGAACGCAGCCATTACATGCCTCTGTTAGTTCTATAATAATTTCTTTCAATCTTTCGAATAAAATATTCTTCCAATATGTAATTTGAAAATTATGGCTATGATTATTCTCAAAATATATTTTTTATCAAAATATTTTTTGTAATTTATGTATAGTGTTGCATTTTATTTCTAACATTAATGCATTTAGTGAAAAATTTATTTTCGTAATTTGTTATGTTTAAAGAACTGAAAAGGATACGGGAAGTAGGAGTCAAGCGCAGGAGACATCGCGCAAATAATGTATTTATGAAGTGTGAAACTTCTTTATTCACTAAAACGCTCTGTTATATTCATCTGTTATATTTACAAATATATATTATATATATCGTACAATATATTTCCAAATAGATATATAAAATACTAAGTATCACTATCGGTACTGGAACTATCATAATTGACTAGAGATATATTCGAACTACTAGTTTTGGAGATAGTAGCATTATTCGTTATTTCCTGTGTTTTTGGTGATTCCTGGCTTTGTAGTTTTAATCGGTCATTCGAAGATATCTTTTTTTTATTTTTAGATCGTATAATCGAAACTAATCGTTTCAATTCCACACCTTCTTGTTTCTTTGCACCTAAAAAAAAAAGCATTCGTAAAAGCTTAAATGTAACAGGAAAATGTGCATTTTAGTTTGCTTAAGTGCTGAATAAATACCTTTCTTATGAGTCAGTAATTTTGCTAGTTTGATATCATCCTCATGTTCATTTACCAAATTAATATCTAATCCAGTCTTTTTTAGTAATGCATGATCTTCAGCTTGCTTCTTCTGAAGTTCCTTTTTTCTATCCTGTAATATGAAATGTATAAGTCAGTAAAAATTTATATCAACATGTTCCATTCTGCATGCCAGTGATTTTCCGTTCAAGCCATTTGACATTTCGTGTATAAAAGAAACGTAATTATATAAAATAATTTTTAATATACATAGATACATAATGATGACATACTGTGTGATACTGATAAATAAACCTTTATAATAATTTTTGTAATTTTTTTAACCATTATAAAATACATGTATTTAACAAATTTATATACAATATACGCGAACAAAAATACTATCATCAGTGATCCACGCAACATGATTAAGCATGGAGAACTCTTGTTAATAAAATTAAATAATATTTAATTTATAAACTGTCTTAATATTACTTATATATTATCTTTTAAAATATTTTACACATTGTTTACCGCCCAAACTCTCAATTACTCCTTTTATACCAGTTACTTCGTTTTTAAAATTAAATATACTTTATGAAAAAATTATATAAAATTAAATTTGATAATACTGTACCCGAAATAAGGCTCTCACTGCACAGTTTGAGCTGTAATCATCTTTCCAAATATTTTCATTTAAGGCTATTGCACCTTCCAATGCTGAATTTCGAGATTTGGCTATTTTCTTATCTTCTATACCATGCTCTAACTTATACATTGCATCGTCATACAATCTGCATGAGACTTCTTTTGTTTCAGGTACTACTTGCTCATTCTGTTTAGGATCCCATCGATTCTCTTGACGTCTTGCACCACTCACTATGACGTAATCCAGATTCTAAAAAGATAATAAAAATATTAGCAAATATTTCAGAAGCAATAATTTATTTGCATTATCAATTGTAATTGTAACTTACAGCAGGATCAGTTTTTATTTCAAAATGATTGTCACAGAGATGACACTTCATGCGAAATTGATAGAGCGGGGTGCTATAATACATTCCAACCTTCTTTTTTTCCGCATTATATCTAACACCCATGCCGATATGATTCCCACATCCATTGCACCATATATTATAGGGCATCTCAAATCGTATAATTAAAATGCCCATGTGTAGCTTGCGGGCCCGCTCACGCAATGCGTGAGTACCTAGGAATTTATTAAGACCACCGGCACGGGGATCATAATCCGGTGGATAGTACAAATTTGTTCCCTTTCGTTCTCCCATTGTGCTATAATTTATTTAAATATAAAATCAATTAGAAACATAAAGATCTAGCAACATTAATAATATTTATAAATAATTACGTATATTGGGTAATAATTATTATTAAAAAATTTGTTTTTGCTACTATTACAATTTATATGATTCCCTTATTTAAAAAGTAACATGAATATAAAATGGTAATATTTTAGTCATTTTCATAAATGAGTTAGGTATAAAGATTATCAATCATCAAAAATAAATTAAAAATAAACTTAATTTTACAATCCATTTGTTAAATGGCACTGTATTGTACTTAAGGTTTTTAAAGAAATCATAACATCTTCTACTAGATATTTTATATATATAAGCCTGATATTTTATTCACTACTGGATATTGACTTCTTCTAACCTTTTTCATTTCACATGGTCTTTGGAAGAAAGAAGTTTGGCATTAAAACGTTATGTTTGCCATGTATGTTGACGAATACATATATACAAGATGTTATGATCTCTTTAAAAAGATCTACATAGTTATATCATTCTTATAAATAAAAAAGAGAGTCTTCTACAGAGAACATTTAGAGTTAAGACTGTTATAATAAACAAAGTTTGAAAAAAATCTGTTATTTTAAATTTAGTCCTTTTAGCTGATTAAGGTAAATATAAATTCTTGATGATATTTTGAGTTGTCACTTTCGATAATTTATTCCTGAATTTGTCATAATTTTGACATCAAAATCATTATAACTCAAAAAGTGTGCAGGTTTTTCAGGGTTATAAAATGTGAATGATAAAAATAACATTTAATCTTGTTGGTGAGTATATATTTTACTTCGATATTATTTGATTAGTTTAATAATTTAAATTAATAATTTTCTGTAAAGTTGAAAATAATTTTTTCTCTTTTCTGAAAAATAATTTTTTAGAATCTTTTTGTGTCACTAATTTTGAAATGAGATATCTGTACGCTATAACAAATATTATAATAAATGTTTCATTATACCTTGATTGCTTTTTAAAGCTGGAAAAAAAAAATAACTGGGTTTGTTTAAAACAATCTGTCCCGGAAAAGATATAAGTACTTCAATAGACTCCTGCGATGTTGATGTTTTTCAATAAAATAGGTTAGAATACAATACAATTGATAACATATTTTGACATATTCACTGGCCACACTAATGCGCACTGAGCGTGCAATAAACGAGAGTTTCACTAGGCTAGAGTCCCATGCAAGGTGGAAGAGATAAGAGGGGTGTTTTCCAATCGCAATATCTCTAGACACTTTCGTGCACGGACACAAGTTGCGTTCCAGTTGTCCGTAAAGCTGGTTCTACATTAGTTGCAAACTGATCACAAATTTGTTGCGACAGCCAATCTGAAGCTTGCATTTTGAAATCAATCCTTCATATTGGCTGTCGCAATAAACTTGCGATCAGCTTGCAACTAATATAGAATCGTCTTAAGTTGCCAACACACCGTCGCCAGTCGCAATGCTTTATGACAACCAATCAGAAGCATTACTAGTTACTATTGACGTTTTTGATTGACTATTGCAAAGCATTGCGACTGGCAACAGAGTGTTTGTAACTTATTGTAGATCACGCTTTATCGCCGATATAACATTACACATTTGTCCTTAGTCGAGGGCTGTGTGAGGATGCAATTACATATAACGTGGTACGCGGTACACGGTGACAATATACCTTTAGAATGAAAATATCGGTAAAGCTGCACACTCATTGGATATCGCGTGTTACGCGCTGGTGTGCCGGAGCCATTAAGGTGATGTCTTATGCAGCGGATCGTGCGTAAGCGGATTCGTGTATCGCCAATTATAGAATTATTTGAATAGATCTGTTTGCAAATTTCGCAAGTGATGGATTCCGATTAAAATTATTCCGTTTTCCCCAGAAAATACAATAGAAACCTAGCTCTAGATCAATAATTGAATAATTCCGATCGGAATTTATTCCAATTTTATTCCATAATAGGTGCCCAGTCTTCAGAACACCGACCGATAGACCGATTTTGCATTTCAATTCTCGACACTCGCGGCGCTGAACTTTGTAGTCTAAAATCACTAGATAACAAAGTACCGGGATGAGAAAATTCACTAAATTAGCATTTGGAGCCAAAATGTCGTATAGTTCAGATAGTGCATTTCATATAACTTTCTACACAAGTGCAATCCTAATCTGATTTTGTTATAATGTTTATATGCGTTTGTGGCTGTGTAAATTTAGAACTGGTTAGAAAACGTCAAAAATGCCCGATTGCTATATTCAGAATTGTAAAAATCGCAGCAAAAGAGGCTTTTGTTTACTTCATGTGCCAACAGGCGATAGACGCGAAGAATGAACTTCAATTAATTGACAAAGAAACATTGTTGGAAAGAACTGTAATCTATGAGGTATAATTTTTTTATCAGTAAGGTTTTATTTTTCTTTATAAAGCTCATTCTACATTAGACGCAAGCCAATCGCAAATTTGTTGCGACAGCCTGAAGCATTTTGAAATCGACGCTTCATATTGACTGTTGCAACAAACTTGCGATCAGCTTGTGTCTAATGTAGAATGGGTTTAATATAATACAGTAAGTTTTAAATAACCGCGCGTCATAGAGCCAAAATGATGAAAGTTCGCGGTACTTTGTTATCTAGTGACTTTATTGTAGTCCTGCGCATAATGAATACGCCGTAGGAAAAGGGAGGATCCCGTTTGTTTACAATTCCGATTGCATACACCATTCACATCACAGCTAGTGTATAGTAACTTTTCACTGCTTATCAATGAGAATATTTTTAAATTAGCCAATTAGCGATGCATATGTGCAATCGGAGCCTTTTCGTAGGAAAAAATATCACAAACGTAACTTAATCTTATAAAAACAATTTTGTCTACGATTAATCTTTATCAAAAAGGAAGACTTAACTGCAGACAAAATTGTCTTTATGGAGTTAAATTACGTTCGTGACACTGGGTGCATTTAGAACAACAACCGATCACTGAGCGCTTAGTGAGCTCTTTCATATAATTGGTTCATATTTTAGAATCTAATGGAATGTGCCAATTAGATGAAAGAGCTCAGTGAGTGATTGTCATCTAAATGCACCCACTTTTTTCTGCGACGCTTTCACTACGCGCAGGACTACTATAACTACTAATAAATGTTTTTTAATTGTAATTAGTTTATTTATGACCAAAAAATATGTATAAGTGCTTCATTTATGTATTATTTAAATTAATACAGGTTTATTTGTTGTAGAAGTTTAGTACATGAAAGTGAATGAAGGGACAAATATAGTTTAGAAGGTGAGCCATCAACCACCATACTTGAAATTCTGTATTTTGGTCATTTTGACGTGACATTTCTGAAATTAATTGCGGTACTTTAAAAATCTAATGACTTTAGACTATAATGTTCACAAGCGTCGTGAGTGTTGAGAATTGAAACTTAATTTGAAACGCAAAATCGGTCCACTTTTATTTATGTACGTGGAATCTCTTTATGGCTTCTGCACACTGAACGCGGAAACGTTTGCCGCACGGTGGAAGTTATTACATTAACTAATAATTCTATTGACTTCTGCATACAGAACATTAAAACTCTCTCTTTTTATCGGCTTTAAAAAAAGAAGGAGAGATTTTTAAATTTTAGTTGAAGTTAAAATAAAGTTGGTGCAATCGGGACTTATGCCCGTATTCATAGGCCTTATATTTAAGGAAGTCTTAAGTACAACCGATTATGATACGACATTAGTCTTCCGTCCTAGAGGTTATCTTCGATAAAGCGGGAATTCACGTTGTATGTACGAGACACTCACTGTGACAGTGGGAATGTTCTTTTTACATTTGCTTCGATGCAACAGACAAGCGGGAAAAGACCGGAAGAGGAATTGCGTATCAGGTAGCGTAAGTATATGTACTATTTCCATATCTGATGTCAAACTCGAGATTATACGTATGCGGTATTTCGTATTGAGTCAAATTTGAGATCATGGAGGATAGAGACCAGGAGACCGAACTTACATGAACAAGGCCGTCAAAAAGTGTTGTCGAAAGGATTAAGGCTTGATTGCGCACATTATTGATCGGACTAGAGAGCCTCACAGAGAGAGAGAGTGGCAAATTGTATCACGTGACCTGGTTTCCTCTGATTGGATCTGGTCGTCAAGTTCCGTACAGCCATGGTGAGGGTATGTCGTTTAGGTAAGATGACTGCAAAAGTAGTACGCTTGTCACTTTATGCTACATTTTTTCCTCAATTTTACAATTGATAAGGTCTTTATAAGTAATACATCCCTGCTTAAAAAAATCGATGGAATTGAGTACGATAGAGATTTAAGGTCTATCTGTACCTTACCGCTTCTATCTTGTTTTTGTCTCTATATTTTCAAGATGAATACTGACACGTTTATTGAATATTTTAATCGTATTTAGTACTAAAAATTATATTAATTATTTCATCGGGCCATTTTATATGGTTTATATAAAACCGCAAAATGTAGATACTGATCCATAAGAATTTCCTGATAGATTTGAATTTATCTGAAGTAATATAAAAATCCAAATACTTATCATATTGTTCTGCATCTGATTTTTTCCGATATATGTGTGGTCGACGCATGTTCAACTCGTTTTTACCAAACATAATTACTAGTATGTATCAAAATCTCTATAATTACTAGCAATTACAGAGACTTTTAATAAATTCAATTTCTTCTAAACATATATTATCAATTTAAGATATAATTTAGCAAAAACTAGCTATAGAGGCCCTCCACCCCATCCCTGCCAATTTTATCGGCGATCCTCTTTTCTTTGTAAGAATACTTACCCATAAAAAAAATGAACTACTAATAAAGTTAATAATTCGGTTTTGCAGATAGGTATACGAGTATCTAATTAATTTTTTTATTTTTATGTTTAATTATTTTATCATATTTTGCTAATGAAATTGCAATAACTTTTTAAATATTATTCTTTATTGTATTATCCTTTATACAATTCGATATTCCACAATTATAATACAATTATTATTTACAATACAATATACAATTATCAATACTGTTCAAAATATAATAAAAATGATAGGAGCCTAATTAAATTTGACGGATTATATGAAAATGTAAAAAATACATATGATACCACAAATTTTTCTAAACTAATGTTTAATGAAATATTGATAAACGCAGAACAAATACTAACAACAATTAGATCGTATTAACTATTAATTATTAATTTGTGAATATGAAACTTAACAATATTGCAATAAAAAGTCATTAATATATTTATGACTGCACTTTCATTGCATTCAAGATAACTATCTCAATAATTTCATCATATCAAAATCCCTCCGCCTTGTAGTATGCTGGTCAGTATCCGACACAAAGAAGAACAATCTACGTAGTGGAGAGCGAACTTAATTTATTCTGATTCTACGTCAAATTCATAAGATCCATTTGCAAAGATAAGTTAAGCATCCGTTAAATATCAATAATCTTGTTTAGAAGTGTGCATCCCGAATCTTTCAGACTATACTTATGATAGTAATAATTTGGGTAGCATATCAATTACAATTACCATTTTTATCATATCTTTAATATAATATAAAATTCTTTAATATTAAAATTCGAGAAATATGTTCTGCCACATCACTAAAGATTATCTCTTAAAAATAAACGGATAGAATGATTTCTTTATGGAATATGGAATGGTTATGAAAGAATACATTTAATAATAATAAAATACATACGTTATTGTAATTTTTTATATGTAGATACGAGTTTCTTGGGTACCAAATGTTTGAGATAAGCCGAACCCAACAAAACAACGGAATTTTAAAAAACTATATTTTTATACTGAAGAATTTATCATATAATATAAAATTTAATAATTTTTATTTTTCCGTATTTTTCAAAATTTTTAATTATTAATATCTCATTAATATGAAGGTCTATTGACTTATCTCGAATTTTTTGTACTCACACATTTTTAATTAAATTCATGTAATTACGATAACATTGTTAAAAGAATATGAACTATTTTGGTAAAAATTATCTAAGTCGACAAAGAT
>NW_017306081.1:1207726-1219540 GCF_001594115.1 Trachymyrmex septentrionalis | reverse complement strand
CCATTGTTCAAAACAGTTTTTAAATTCACTCATCGGGATGTCCTTTAAGCCTTCCAGCGATTTTTGTTTCACCTCCTCCACAGTGGCAAAACGCTTTCCTTTCATATTCCTTTTGAATTTGGGGAACAAAAAGAAGTCACAGGGGGCTAGATCCGGTGAGTATGGGGGGTGGACAATTGGTGTCATGGCGTTTTTGGTCAAAAATTGCTTCACGGAAAGGGCGGTGTGGGCGCGTTGTCATGATGGAAGAACCAGTTTTCGCCGAAATGTAAAAAGTTGTTTTACTAAAAAAAATCTCACAGGCAAACCAATGCACTCACAGCGACACAACTTCGCACACTGACGCAGGTGGCGTGACACTAACGGACATGTGGTCAAACAATAGGTTCCCCCACTCTCCCTCCCCACCACAGCGTAATTCCCGGAACTTATGGGTCCCCCCTCGCGTATATACATATAAATCAATAATTAATAATACTCTGCAATTGCGGGATGTTCAATATCTAAAAATGATTTTAAAAATAATAGAAAATGAAATATACACATTCGTAACTATATTTTTGTTAGAGCGATTATCAAAAAATAAACAAATTTTGTGTATAAAACTTAAACTTATTTACTAATAATTTGAATTTAAACAATAATCATTATATATTAATATTAATCATATAATAAATTCCTATTGTTAAGTTAAGACAGTAATATTACTAACATTATTATTTACTAGTGAGAGAACATTTAATAAAACAAAGAAAGTGATGAAAATTATATGCTAAAATATATCACTAAATTAATTTCGCAATTTGACTTTAAAATACATAGCAATTGTCAGTGACAAAATTATTACATCCAGTAACTGCAGACGAGAAAACTCGAGATTTATTCCGATTCTGTACAAGAATCCTCGAAGAGACACCAAACTGGACTTCGTCGAAAAGAGACGAGGAATAACTCTCCATGATGAAAATAATTTCGACTTTTCATCGGTACAAATCACGCAATCACTAGCATTCATCTGACACGAGAGATAGCAATGAGACCTTTACATATAATAAATTGATTACTAAAATATACTTGCAATTCTGTAATGTTATCAATGTAAATGTCAAAAAGCAAGCAGGAAGTAATTATTTAATCATTGCCTCAGTCAAAGTTCTGATCTTCATGACTTATTTAATAAATCTGTATATATGTACTAGTAAATGCGAAACAAAATTGATGATTATTCTAAACATCAAATTTTTAATTAAAAGTTACTTAAAAGTAATGATTTTTTGATACTCTTAAAATTAAATCCAAATTAAAAAAAAAGTTTCAAATCATGTTTTATACCATTGTTGATATTTTATGTATTAATCTTAGTATTGAAATTGATTATTTTAATGTAAATGTTCAAACAAAACATCTATCAAATAGTATGCATAATATTTTTTTATTTTTCAGTAGATAGATATATGAAAATGTTTTCTTAAGGTGCTCATAATATCCGATCCTATTCTATATATATATTGTAGTTACGAAAACAGAAATAAAACTAGTATCTGCCTACTTCGCATATCCGCTTTTAGTGGAAGACTCTTCCTCTGCTCAGGCGGAGAGACTTTCCTAGACTTTATGCCTGTTAGATAGACTATTATGACTTATTTATGCCTGTTAGATAGACTAAAACAGCCGATAATTATAATATTTTCCTGCTTGCGCGGTGACTACTTTAATAAGGTCTTGTAACTATGTCAGTTTTACGAATATTGTCATAATATTTGAACTGAGTAGCGCTTGAAGCGCGAGTCTTTAAGAAAATGCAAAAACAATCGATTTTTTTCAATCCAATTAATAAAAATTGATTTTTTTTAAGCAAAAATCTTTTTAAAGTAACATTGGTGCAATCGGACCTAAGTAGAACAAATTAGTTCTTTTCTAGAACAAGATCATATTTATTTTTTGATGAATAATTGTCAAATCGTGATATTTTTTCAACCTGCATGTTGCAAAATTTTCGCATAATAGTAAATACTTCTACAATACCTATAAGTTAGTTTAGTAATTCGACGAATGTAAATTATAGGTTTTAAATGTACACTGGAACTTCGTAATAGCGAACCTCGAAAAATTTCTTCTGCGCTATGAGTAGCATGAGTAGGCAGTAACAGCCATTAAAATCTTGAGTTTCATTGTTTCGAGAAAAATAGGGACGATATCTTTATAACATTCATCCATGAATCGTGTGCTATTACGAGGTCTTAGTATATTTGTATAAATAATTAAAATTGAGGTTTTCTAATACAAATATCTTTTCTTACAAAATTTAAATAAAAACGCTGAATATACAATTTTCTGTTTATTTATTTAATGAAATTAACACATAAGGTACATAAGCTACGACCATTTTTTTCATGGCTGTAAGTCTGTTATCACATCCTTAATGAAATTTTTTCTTACAATTCTTCATAAAATTTTTCATAATTCCTATATAATTTAATCATAACTCGCCAACTTACGTAAAGTATAACATGATTTCGTCGCTGCACGTTAGTGCTGTAACATTATCGTCTCTTCTAATAACCCTTTATAAAATTTTTCAAAGTTTTTATACAAATTGAAACTTTTCGGCATGCTAAAAGTTTCTATTTCTTCTAGATTTTATATACATATACATATGTATATTCTAAAATATATTTTAAGATTTTTCATTCTATTGTATATAATTTTAAAAGAAAACTCATAAAATCTAAAGAATTTTAAGATATGTTCCACTTTTTTAAATATTAATATGCATAAATTTAATAAATTAAAAATATTCATAAATTTAAAATATGAAAAATTCTTAAAAATATGAGAAATTATGAAAATCTTTTCACCAAGGATGGGCTCCGTTATTTTTTCGTGTTTTTTTAAGACTTACATATTTGGGTTCGCCACGATTGCAAACGGCGAACAAATGGAACTCATAGAATGTCTTTATCACAAATTAAATAATTACATAATTGCCACGATTGCTACATAACTAATGTTAAAGATGATATTTTATTAATATTTGAGTTTCCAGGTTTTCTGGTTTGCCCACAGAATCCGTGTAATTGTTTCTGTCTACAGACCGAGATATATATGAAGCGTCTCGAAAAAAATAACTTCAAACATCCACTTCGTTCAATAGAAGTCTTTCGAGGCACACAGTATATCCTATACTATACATTTCGATGTCGTGAACTCTGCGTGTTTCAATTGCTACACGAATCCTTCATCGGATGTATACGATCTTTTGTGCTGGCTTGGAAATGTATCCTGTAGAACCACTTTCGCCGATTCGTTACCTCCACCTCCCGCCTAAGCATCGGTAAGATGAAAGTTTCTTATCGCCCATAAGGATATAACCATTTGTACCTGTATTTGGCCGGACGTGGATAATACGCGAATGCGTAGACTACTGCAACAAAGAGCACAATTGCATGCAATAAAATTGACATTTTTTATTATTAACACATAACAGATATTAATTTATCA
Organism: Trachymyrmex septentrionalis; assembly: GCF_001594115.1. Classification (NCBI taxonomy): domain Eukaryota; kingdom Metazoa; phylum Arthropoda; class Insecta; order Hymenoptera; family Formicidae; genus Trachymyrmex; species Trachymyrmex septentrionalis. The sequence goes on along the minus strand of NW_017306081.1, from coordinate 1,216,039 downwards.
CGAGAAAATCACGGAAATATATATATTAATTCTTTCCAATTTACTAAAAACTAATTTATCTTATGAAGATAGAGAAGTTATAGACCGGTATTTATAGTTGATTCTTATATTTAAGACCATCTTAAGCCTTAAGATATCTTGAACCACAAGGCTGTATTAGCATCTTAAAACATTACTTAAGACAGTCTCAAAATATAGATGGATTATCGATATAATATAGATGAATATCGGCTATAGTGCTTCAAATAAATATACACTAAGCATAATATTGAAAGTATGTACTAGATACAAGGCTGATATTTTATCGACAAATTTTTCGAGCATATTGATTGGTTACATGGAAGATTTTTAAAAACTCGAGAGAAAAAACAAGTTTTTCTTATTCCAAAATAAAAAATCGAGTAAAAGCTAATTTCTTTTTACCGATAAAAAATAAATTTTTATCGGTAAAAAATTATTTTTTATCAAAATATTCTGAAAAAAGGATTTATTTTCGTAAATATCCGTTTGTTAAAACACTTAATATATATGTCATTTCGATATTATTTACATTTTTTGTCTTTGTAACTTTAAATATCAATGTGGAAATCTATTTGCGATGCCTAATTAATAACGCTTTTTCGAAATTGGACTTAACAATATGTATATCCATTTTAGTGGTTGCACTACATTTTATTTGTTTATGGTCTGTCTTTTCCCAGAAATCTTTTGAATGTAGCAACTAAATTCTAGAATAAATATTAGTTTAGCATCAAATGTTCACAGAAAATATACCAAGTAAACAATTTTCGAAGCCAGATTAAAAAACTTTTCTACTAGATTTTTAACTCAAAGTTTCTATAATCTTTTTAAAATAATCTTTATCTCTATTCGAGAACTTCTCAATTAGCATGCTTAACAAATTTGTCGTACGATAAAATATTAACCTAATATGAGACTACAAGTTTTACTTCAAAGCAATTTTTGTTTTTTTTGTTTATGAATAATTGCAATTTTGGACAAAGCCTGGAACAATGTTTGTTCTCATGGGCATATGCAAGAGAGAGTAAGAGAAGGCACTCTCTAAATTATTTTGTAAGAAAAAATAATTAAATTATGAAAATTATTTTTACAATAAGAATTAAACACTCATTGCCTTATTTGTAGGTCATATGTAATTTATAAGAAAGTTTGTTAAAAATTCTCGAAAGCTTTAATAAGTTTTCTGTGAAAATTAATTTTTTCCTTCCTATTTGAAATCCTAGATACGCCCATGTTTGTTCTATTTGTTCTATTTTGCCTATCTTTCTAAAATCACATATTTATAATAATATACCACATTGTATGAATACCAGAAAAGTATATATATTTAATTTTAATACACACGTTCAGGATGGAAAAATACAACGCTCACATTGCTAAATATGTCAATTTATGTATTTTCCATTTTACTATTTGTGAAGGATAGAAATTTCGGCTCTGAAAAATATTCGTCTCACTTCGTCATACCGTTGTAAGAACTTTTTTGGAAAAGGATTATTCACATGTTCGCCTACTTGTCGTTGACGTCGCTATTTGGTTCTCTACAGCCGATGGAACCTCTGCAACGACGCATAACGTGCAAGTCGTTTGGCGAACGCTCGTCTTTGGACATTCCTTTTACGGAAATTATCCAGCGTGTCGAAAGGCGAGGTTGGTATTAACGATCCTTGACTCCGCCAGTAGTAAGCCGACGGCATCGGACTTAAAAGTGGCACCCTCAATGGGCCACTCAAGCTGCCATGAAGGTGATTCATGAACTGAGGCTTTCCGTAAAAGTCCACGTGTGGCTGCAACTTGGGTAAATCAAGGGAGTCCGAATGGCCCAAGAGAGAGATCTTCAAGGGTGCGATTTGCGGTTCGGTGTCTACGGATAGACTCGCGTACACCGACGTATCACTGTCGTCATGTGGCCGTTTAGACGGGTCCAGCAGAGAGCCGTGCGGATATTGGATTTGCTGTAACGGGTATTCCACATTCGGCTGGATTAATAGATTTGGGTCCAAGCCCAGATTCGAGAAGTGATGATGCGACGTGATCTGCGGTAATTCAGGCCGCTGGTAAGCTCCGTCTTGAGCAGCAGGATTGTTGTAGTTTGTGGGATAGCGTTCCGGAACATTATATGTCGGAATTGGATGCTGGGTGAGAGGATAAGAGTTTACGTTGTTGTTGGTGAGGCTATCCTGGCCAGCTACAGTTTGATCCTTTGAACCAACACTATCTTTCAGCACACTGTTCAAGAGATTCTTGATAACGGAGTTTTTGGTCGGGTCCGGATTCTCTAATACTGCCACGTGCGTTTGTTGATTGTTGTTCTTGTCCAGGTCAGATTTCGTCGGTGTCACGATCAGCAGGCCGCCCTGGCCGTTGTCTGTGAACGTGACGTCTGTCAGTCTTGTCAACAAATTTATTTAGTGCTTTATAAGAGTGCTAAGTACAAGTTCGTTAGTCAAGTTGGAGCATAACAGTTGGTACTGTCGAGATTAGTACGTTGCGTTTGTGCCAAGGATATTATAACGTGTCTGTCGAGCAAGTGCTAAATGTGAAACAACATGAACAATCCACTTCTACATTCGCACAATACACGAATGGTACACTTACTCATATTTGAAAGGAACTATTACAGGATTTGTCACAATACGATGTAGTGCGCTTGTGTCATGCTAAATTCTAGTAAATTTTGGACATGGTACACTAAGAAAAATATTCTAGTTATGCCAACAAGAAATATTAGCAAAACGAATTCTGATTTATATCAATCAGAATTCTGATTATTAAATGTCTGGTTATCTTGACTAGAATGCATTTAACTATATATGTGTCTGATTTGTTCTTTCTTTTTTTAGATTAAATCTATCAAAATTTGAATTAATGTAATAAGACCTCTTTTCTAACGTACAAGAAATCATCTATTTACTTTTGTGTGATTATAAATTATAAAATATTAGAGATGTGCAATCTCAATCCGATTTTTTAATCGGTTTCGCTAAGGTTCGATTTTACGGTAGATCGATTCATTTAATAAGAGACTGATCTTTGAAGCGCAAGAATTAAGAGATATTCTGATATATCATTTCATCCCTGTTACTTACCGAATGTTAAACAAGGATAAAATGACATCTGGATACACCTTGGGCACCTATCATGGAACAAAGTCGGAATTCCGATCGAAATTATTCCGTTTTTCCCAGAAAATATAATAGAAATTTAGAGAATAATTGATTAATTCCGATTGGAATTCATTCCGATTTTGTTCTATGATAGGTGCCCTGATCAGTAATGAATAACACTTCACCTCTTTTATTTTTCTTTATTTTTATCTTTAACTATTATGAATTCTTCATTATACATTGTTATTAACATTGTTGTCAGGTTTATTTCTGGTAAATACGGATATTTAAAAAACCGTATGTTTTCACGTAATTATTTTTATTGTATTTTTGTTGTAGCATTATTAAACAAACATGTTTTATGATATATATATAATTAAAACAATTTAATATTTTTATTTAGATCTTTATCATTTTATTGAAAATTAATCCTATGTACGTTGTATTCCAAAGAATCCAAAATTGTAATACCATTACTGTGCCTGCATTGCCTACGTTTACACGTTACCGGTTAATCGGATTTAGTAATATCCATAGTTACAACTATTAATTATAACTGACAAAATATATAAATAAAATTCTGTTTTTTAACACTTACTTAAATTCTATTTTATAACACCAATTGACACTGACAGTTATAGAATTGAATTTAATGCATTTATATACGATATTTTAACAATTTTACGTCAGTCGTTAAGGACTGTAGATTAAACCTATATTTTTAAATTAAAATTATTTTACTCGGAGGCAAATCAGAATTGTGTTTTAATTATTTTGTTGTCTTTGTTAAATTTATACGATGTTACTAAAAAAATTTTAGTTAAGTCGATTTCTGATTTCGGCTAGATCGATTCATTCAGCTCCGAATTTTTAGTAGATCGAATTCAATCAACCTGATTCAAGATTGATTCAGAGATCGATTCAATTAATGGAGATTACACATCCCTATAAAGTATCTTAAATGTCTGTTGTTAATACCGTATATTGCTTTGTCAAGCAATATACTTTTGCTGATGATTTCGACATATTTATATTTATATATCAGCGTTGTTATGAAAACAGCATATGTATACAAAAATTAAGGGGGCACATACACTTAGAGGTGATGAAAAAATCGATTTTTTTTACATATTTTTAAAGTATGATGTCTTAAGAATGTTTTTTGTAGAATTATAAATCAATCCGGCGAAAAATAGAGGAGTTGCATGAAATTATAGACGAGGTATTATATATATTATAGGTTTGAACACGTTGAAGACGATAGGTAGGCGCGCCTACGACAGGACGATTCAAGTTTGCGCAGGTCAAAGAAGAGTCTTCCTCTATTCATTGTATTTATCAATAGCAAGCCTCAGAGCTGCATTTAAAAATATGAATGATTGGTTGAATAACAGTCTCGTCTGGACGAGCAACTGAAAAGGTTAACAAAAGTAAAAACTGTGAAAACTGAAATGTAAAACTTTAAATGCATTTTTCTCAAAACGTAGTTTTCAAAATCCGTGACCACTATGTCTTGAAGACGGCTCGACTGATTGATTTGCAATTTTACACATTTTTTCTACTGAAAACTAGTTCTTGATATAGGATTTTTTTTTATAATGCTTATTTTTTTTCCGTAGCCAAATCAAGCAAAATTTTTTGTGAAAAATCGCTTTGTTAACTTTGACCAATTACCATTTTATTCAAATACAATATTTTAAAAAACATTTTATTTAAACGCAATATTTTACGTCAAATACAAGATCTATGTTTCAATTTTATAAAACTTATGCCATTTTGCTTTCAGACAAATCGTGTATGAGCAGCAATGGTTGTTTTATAAAACAACCGCAAACCCTGTTTTATAAAACATGATGTATGAAAATTTGAATAGCGACTCCATTACATTATTTTTTAATAAAATTTTAATAGTAAATAGAGAAAAGTATCATCTTTGCAATGGAATAAACCCGACTTCTTTATATCTATCCGTTTTTTTACAAAAAATTCGCAAGATTAAGCTTCGTTTTGATTCGTCTAGGTGTATATACCTCCTTAAAAGAAATTGGAAAAGTATGTCAGGAAACAGGTTTTATATTATGTAGTTGCTGCTTCTCGCCAACTTTCGGGGAAAGTGAAAGGTCGCGTGCTGATACATTCATGAGAAAACATTCGTGAATCGTGAAACGAAATGTTCTTCCGGAAGGAGGACATTGACATTCACTACATCGGCGATTGTGCGTTACGGAAAGGGAAATTCGGGCATCATCAAGCGAATCACATCAATGCGCGGAAAGAAAGATATTGTTAAAGTATTATATTAAAAAATTTAGCTAGATATAGGTTAGAAAATAATTTTAATAGACTATTAAAATAATTATATAGAATGTTTAAGCTAATTGCTAGATTATAAAAATATTTTTGCTACATTGTTCATCATGCTTGAGTTTTCTATATAATTATTTCAATGGTTCAAAAAAATTATTTTTAGATCTGTGAATCATCCAGTTAAATTTTTATTATAGATATTTAAGCAAAATCATTCCTTCTGTGCATATTCCGCAAAAAAGTGTCAAAATTCAATAAAAGATCGAAGATATCATAATTGTCAGATTACATCAACATTCGGCAGCAAAATTTATTCGCAAAAGCAATATTCGATCCATTACTTCTTGAATAAATTAAGGAATATATCTTCCGCAATTTAATTGTTTCGAAAGAGAAACTAAAGGCTTTAAAAAATAATTTTCTTCTTGGTCCGTATCGAGCTATATAGCTCTTCTCTTCGAATAATTGCTTATTACAACGTCGGAAATATTAGATGGAAGATATACTCATTAAGATTTCATCAACACGTAATTAATATTCTAAGTTAATTGTCGTTCCTCAGAAGAGGCGAAAAACGGAATATGACCCAAGAAACTTTGCAATGTTACAATGTTACATGTAGGAATGTGAAACCTACCGTTTGATGGCACGCCATAAGTCTCGTGTGCTGAGAAGTCATTAGACACTTCGGAAAAATCATCGGAGTTTGGCGGTGACCCTGGGTAGCTGGGATTGTGTTCTGTAATTTCAAAAGTATTATATTTGATAAAATACTATCATATATAAGTAGAAATAGAGACTTACTTTTAATGAGATTAATTCAATAATTATATAAATCACGATATAATTATACACTCAACAGTATCAGGTAATAATATAATGTATGTATACTATATATTATATACTGTAAAACACTTCAACGTACACTTATTTATTTTAAAGCTTTTTTATCGGTTATAACATTCGATTGTTAAGCTTTTTGATTCAGATTCGAGAAAAGCAAATAATACTCATTGTCAGTTAGATCTTGAGCGAGTGATTACCGTGAATATCCGACTTCACGGATAATCAGTCGGCTTGTAAAGACTAAAATGACTTTCTATAGGTTGCTATTTCTTGTTATAAAATTATATCTTTGATAAATTTCCATGTTTAATCGGTTGAATACAGCGTAGACAAATGAGCGTACAATAGAAAGTAAGCAAATGCGTCAAGTTTTTAGTACTTTATTTGCAACGTGTAATTTGCGTATGTATATGCATGTAGATGCTTAATTTTTAAATATATTTATAGTTGATTCTTATTATCGTAATAATGACAAAAAGCTCGACAAATTTTGTTCAACAGAGATTGTATTTTATCTAGATATGAAAGAAAAACAGTCTTTTTTATTTAGGATTACAATTTAAAGAGTTACAGTTTTTTAACGTAAAAAAATTTTAACTTTTTCTATCGAAAAAAGATATAGAATTTATTTTCTTCATTAAATCGTTTAAATCTACATTATTTTGGTAATAATATCTTTCGTCTTATAACTTTAAAAATTAAAGCGGAAATATTTTTGCGTTGTTGTCCATAAGCGTATTCAGGATTTTCGAGGGGAACAGGAGGAGACTTTTTATCAATTTTATTATCATATAAACAATAACTTTTTGCGGTAATAGGTGACTTTTTTGAATATTTTAGAATATATAAATGTCTCCTTCTCATTTATGATTTTAAATAGGAAAAATATTTTGTGTAAAACATAACTTTTATTATTTTTTTTCTAAAAAAAGTGTAGGAAAAATATAGTTATATATATTAAAAATGAAATGTATAGTTGTATAAATGACTGTAGTTAATATTTCAACGCACATTCTGTTTTTTAGCTCAAAAATTTTGAGAAAATTTTTCTATGTATCTTAGTCACTCTGTCGAAGCTTCAACTCTAACAGAAGAAAAATTATACTTTATACCATATATGGTCATAACGGGAAGCAGAATAAAAGAATTATTTATAAACAAAAGTAAAGTTAATTTTTTTAAATTAAAAATGAAAGTATGAAACAGTTTGTGGAAATTGATTTTTGTGGATACGCTCACGGCGGTATCTAATGAATTAATAATAGGTATATTCTTTTTAGCTGTACTTTTGCACCAATTAATTTTTCTTCCTTTTTTCTTCAGGAAGAAAAAAGAGGAAGAAAGATGAAAAGATGACTGCAAAAGTTTAGCCAAAAAGAACAGGCCTAATGTTTTTTCAAAACTGAATCTAATAGCGAATTTGATTGGGTACACTAATGCGTACTGGTACATACTAAAACAGTTGTAGGTACACTAATTCCAAATTATAAAATACATATTCTACCTAAAAGCACAATAAAATGTATTGAGAATTTCACGATTTAATCAGTTTTTATATTTATACTAAATACATATCTTTACGTCAATTTGTATACGACAAGTTTAATGTGCACCAGTGCTCACTGCGTTCAACCAAATTTGCTATAAGTACGAGGTCTGTTCAAAAAGTATCGCGAATTTTGAATTTCCTCGGGTTACGTATATTCGATTTTTGATTTTTTGTGACGTTATGTTGATACTCATGTCTTTCACTTATGCCGACAAGTTCGGCCATTTTAAATGTTCAGTTAATTTTTGACAGCTGCTTTGCTTGCACGTGTTTTGGCTCGTCTTCGATTTTTGCCTATTCCAAAAAATGGATCAAAGAATCTGTATCAAATTTTGTGTGAAAAACAAAATTAAGTGCGCGGACGCATTCCGAATGTTGACTGTGGCATATGGTGAAGCTACCTTGGACCGAAGCAACGTTTATCGGTGGTACAAAATGTTCTCAGAGGGCCGAGAAGATGTGAACGACGAAGAGCGTGCCGGA
>NW_017306081.1:1196604-1207688 GCF_001594115.1 Trachymyrmex septentrionalis | reverse complement strand
TGTGACTTTTTCTTGTTCCCGAAACTGAAGAGGCCCATGAAAGGACGACGCTACGCTACGATTGAGGAGATAAAGACGGCATCGAAGGAGGAGCTGAACAAGATCACAAAAAATAATTTTTTGAAGTGCTTCGAGGATTGGAAAAAACGTTGGCACAAGTGTATAATATCTGATGGGGATTACTTTGAAAGGGACAAAATAGATATTCATGAATAAATAAATAATTTTTGAAAAAACACAAAATTCGTGATACTTTTTGAACAGACCTCGTATATCCATGATCATTACTACTTATAATTGGTGATTGTACTATATTTTTTCATTGTTTACGTTTACAAGATCTGTCTCAGAAGTATTCGACTTGCGTATATCTTTATCAATTCTCCCCCCTCCCCTCTCTCTCTCTCTCTCTCTCTCTCTCTTTCTCTCGTGATAAACAGATATTCAATAATTAGGGGAAACATCAAGGAGTATCCCTATCAAGCAGCATGACGTATACATGCTGTTTAGTCGGCAACGGTGTACGCAGTTGTGTGAGCGTCGAAAATAGTTGAAAACTGCTAGCACACGTTTTACTATGACTGAACGAGTCCAACAGAGAACTTGTATTAAATTTTGCCAAAAATTTGGCCACATATATTCCTAGACAATCGGCATGATGATAATGACTCTATGAATGATACAATATACAATACAATACAAATAAAAGAATGGTTTAGACAGTTCAAACATACGCAGACCATGTCTCAATGTATAGTGATTCTCGTTCCAGCAGATCTTCAACGTAAAGAACATCTGAAAACGTGGAACAATCAAAGAAAATCGTCGTTTGACTGTACGAGAGTTAGAAGAGAACTTTGCAATCTCAAAAACTATTGTTTCGCGAATTTTGACTGAAAATCTGGAAATGAATCACGTGTGTGCAAAATTTGTTCTACGAGTACTCCAGCAAAAAATTGAAGTTGTCGAAAACATCCTGGAATTCATCAAAAAAGATTCTATGTGTGTGAGTTGCTCAAAATGGTTATTACTGGCAATGAAATATAGGTTATGACCTTGAAACAATCTTTACAATGAAAAAAGAGTCCCAACCCAAGAAATCGCGTCGATCGAAGCAATGTGAAGGCAATATTCATCGTTTTTTTTTCGAGAAAGATATACATCACGAATGTGTTCCTTAAAGTTGCACAATAAACAAAAAGTATTACTTGAAAGTTCTTAAACGATTGCGCGACGCAGTGAAGAAGAAACGGAAATTTGTGGAAAAGTGGAAATTGACTTCTACACCATGATAGCTGTATCCATGATAACCTATCCATTCATGGATTCAGGACTTGATTCAGAATTTTTTGATTGAACACAGATTGTCCAACTTCCGTACAATCTAGAAGTAGCTCCATATCACTTACCCAAGGGTTATTTCCCAAGTTGAAAAATCCGTTAAAAAGCAAAAGATTTGATGATGTTAAAGAAATAAAACGAAATGCGACAAAGAAGCTGCTGGTTACATAAAAAATGATTTTTGGGACTACTTCCGGAACTGGATGGATCACTGAAAGAAGATCATTGCTTCGAAAGGAGACTATTCTGTAGGCGACATTGTCTATATTTCTCTGGAGTAGTTTTTTTCTTATAATATAGGCAAAGATTGAATACTTTTGGAAGAGATCTCATATCTTTATACAGAAATCTTTTGAATAAATACAAAAATTGAATGAACAATAATATGGTAAATGTTCAAAGAAGATATTATACATAATCAGTCCTAAACAACTTTAAAAAACCTTAAAAAGTCAGATTTTTATTCCAATCCTAAAAATTTTTTAGGGCCGAAGTAAAAAAACTGACTTTTTATTGATATTTTTACTGAGTTTTTTTTGGGTAATTTTTATCTCTAATTTACCGATATGTTGAACCGGTGGATGATCGTAGAAAGTCTCTGGCGGATAAGGTTTCGATTGCGCGTTGGCGGCCAAGTGTTTACCGAAGGATGTAATAACATCTCCTGCTTTACTGACAACTTTGCCTTTACCCGCTAACAGGTAGCCACCTCCTTTAACTAATTGACCTTTGAGGGCCAATACGCCGCCACCTATTGCCTTGAGAGCTTGAAACAGTGTACTAAATATCACCTTCTTGAAATCCCATGGACCGAATGGCTTTTCTTCGTACTGAAAAAAATAATGAGATCAAAGTAAAATTACATTACAACATTAGGTTGTAATTTATTGCGTAAGAAAATAAACATAAATGTTGAAATAGCGGAAGTGATACATCTTTTTCATCTCTGTCCATTGACATCCTTTCTCATTTAGTTTCTAATTGATGTATTAAATTGCTCGTTAGGTAATATAATAGCTTGACACGCACCACGATTTTCACTTCGCTGTATCATTTACTTTAATTGCTATGCAGGACATATCGCGATATCAAAAGAGAAAAATCTAGATAATCACTAAGCAATTAGGAGCACGGATAATGGAAAAGGTAAACAGTGTATGAAGAACCAGTTGAGATTTCGCTCCTTTGCGGCAATGTGGATGACCTACATGGTTTCAGCATAAATAACAACTTTTCTCTTTGCAATTGCAAAGTATACTAATTAATTAGTTTCTCTCTCTTTTTAATCTTTGTATAAAAATTTAATTTTCTCTATACTGCTATTTTATTTTTTTCGTAACATCTGTATTATTGTAATAAAATTTACTCCATTCAAATAAATACGAATACAAAGTGCACGACATTAAAATTCATCGCGCACTGAAAGATAAGTGTTCTGATTTGTAATTATAATCATATAGTAAAATAATTATTTAAATTGTTAAAGAAATTGTGTTTTAAAACTGAAAAAGATTTCGGCGTGCAGTTTGCAGAATCAGATATGTATATAAATTCACACAGAAACATTTAAGAACTAGTAATAAGATCCGCTTTGACCGAATGTAGAAATTCTCTTTAATTAAAAATAATTATTATATATGATTAGGATCATCTATTTCTTTATAGTTTATATTACTTTATAATATTAGTAATAATTATATTTATTTTATATCATTATATTCACTGCAATTATTTTCTATATTTTATACAAAAGCATTTACATTCTACATTCTATATTAAAAAAAAAATTGGTACTAAAAACGACTATGAATTATACCAGTTACACAATACTTTTTTCATATAGAATTATAAAATATAATTATTACACAGTACAACACACATTCCTTCTCGTGAAAAAATCAAAGAGATTCTGAAAATAGATGTAAAAAAAAAATACCCCTGTCTCGTCGTTTTACCAGATTAAGTCGTTAACATTTTTTATGCAGCCATTTATCGTATTTGCTTCATATTAGCTTTTTACAATTGTTTTAAAATATATAATAATTTTTTAAAATAAATAATTGACATTTTTGCATGTGAAATTATGCGATGAGTCTGAATATAAAAAAAAAAATTAAGAATTTTGTTTATATACAATATTTTCAAATTTTTGTTTAATAATAATAATAATACAATTACAATTATAATTGTTATAAGAATCTTGGTCGTTTGATTTGCCGTTTGTATGATTCCGGTTTTGTATCACGAACAATAGACCAACAGTATTCACCAAGCATGTATTTGATGCATGATGTCTTTTTCTTTGAAGCGTTTTTCAATGATCGCAATGTTTTGGTGAAAGCGTTCATTATTGAATTCATCCAAATTTGGTAGAAAAAAATCCAAATGGTTGTGAAGAAAGTGTATTTTGAGCGACAAGTGTATTTTTAACTTTCATTATACGAAAAGAAACCGAAATCATTTCAACAACAATTTTTTTGTAATTGTCAGCTTTTTTATTGCCCAGAAAATTTTCGATGACGGCTATCAAGTAAGTCAATATCGAGACACAGGTATGCTTTCCTAACATCTACTTTCAGAATCTCTTTGAATTTTTCATAGGAGGAAATCTGTGTTGTACAGTATTATAAAAAGACATTTGATGATACTTAAAAAACGACTTGATCTGGTAAAACGCCAAGATACGGATATTTTTTTACATCTACTTTCAGAATCTCTATGATTTTTTTCATAGGAGGAAAAAAATCGATTTTTGTCGTACTGTGTTATTACTTCTGTGTTATAACATCATAGCAGTATATAGTAACTATAAAAATAGAACTTCTAATCATAATTATTGTATTATACAATTATAATTATTGTATTATACAATTACAAATACGTAATAAATACTTTTCTCTCAGTCAATGCTTGAATAAAAGTATCGATTACCGAATAAGCATGTTCCACTGTAGGTGCACCGTACACCGGTTTATACGCCGTTTCGCTGCTGCCCGCTGATGCTTTTGCTGCAGAGCCGCTTGATGCACTAGCGATTCCAGTTAACACTCCGCCTGCTATGCTGGTCAGAAGACTGGTGGATCCAACATCGTAACCTCTTTTTATCCTATTTTGCATCAATTCGGCGTATCTTGGATCGGTAATAACGCTGATAGTTATTAGCTTTTTGTCGTCGATCCGCTTTAATGAGTCCGGCTCCGTTTGTTCGGGTAGAATCTCGGACATCTCCCAAGACACATTCTGATCCACATCGTCCTTTATCTCATCTAACTGATTCTGATCCACCAGAGGTTTCCATGTTTCTGGCACATTTGAGAAATTGGATTCGTCGTGATTATCCGTAGCTCTTCGATACGGTTCTAACCGTTCCAGCTGTTCCGCGGCCTTCTTCAGTAACGTCTCCTGATTGCTTTCTACGGTTTTTGATCGAGCCACGGTTATTGAGCACCACGTTACTATCAAGAGTTCTGTCAGCTGCAACGCACGATAAAACGCGGTGAATTACAACTGATCCATAAATTCGTCGTGTATCAAATAATTTTTCATTGTATTAAATTAATATAAAACAAAATTATACATTATTAAATATAAATTCACTACTTTATACAAAAATTTTTTTGTATTATTATTAATTCGGGAATGTTCGAGAGTTGCTTAGTCTTTTATAGCGTAAACGATACACCTGCATTATTATTATTATTATTATTATTATTAGGCGTCAGGAACTCGAAAGCTCATTGCCGCAAATCCCGCCACTGTTCCCGTCCCTGAGTCAGATCCCTCCATTTGTGACCCTCGTACCCCATTTCGTTAAGGTCCATTCTAATATTTTCTTCCCATCTACGTCTTGGTCTACCCAATGGTCTTTTCCCATCCGGTTTACCAATTAGTACTTTATATGCAATTCGATTCTCATCCATACGCGCCGCGTGACCTGCCCATCTTAATCGACGCGATTTTATGACATTAATAATATCCGGACTATTATATAATTGATGTAATTCTGCGTTGTGTAATTTTCTCCATTCGCCCGTTTCCTCATCGCGTTTTGCCCCGATGATTTTTCGAAGTACTTTATTTTCGAAAGCCCTAAATCTTTTCTCGTCTTGTAATGTAAGTGACCACGCTTCGCTGCCATAAAGGACTACCGGTAAAATAATCGTTCTGTAAATTCTAATTTTTAAGCGCCTAGACAATATCCGCGAACCGAGTAGTTTCTTAACCGAATAGAAGCACGCATTCCCCAAATTAATTCTTCTCTTGAGCTCTTCTCTTATTTCATTAGTTTGGTTTAAAATCGATCCTAAATACTTAAAATTGCTAACCCGTTCAAAAATTTTATCACAGACGACCAGGTTTCCGTTATTATGAATATTCTGAATTCTATCAGTGACCATATATTTAGTTTTTTCAACGTTTATTTGCAGCCCCAGTTCTTTCGTTTTATCTAATAGAATTTTAGCGTTATTTATTAGTGTTTCTTTATTATCTCCCAACAAAGCAATATCGTCCGCATATGTTAATATTTGTGTTGTACCGTTCAACTGCAAACCATCATTACTCTTCTGCATTTCTTTAATAGCATATTCCAATACTAGATTAAACAGAAGAGGTGACAATGCATCCCCCTGCTTTAATCCGCTATGAATATTAAAAGTTTCCGACATTTGATTACCTATTCTTACTCTACCTCTGGTATCTTTTAAACAAACTTGGACTAAGTTAGCCAATTTTTTGGGTATCCCCCACCGAGTTAAAATTTCATACATTTTCTCCCGTTTTATCGAATCATACGCTTTTTTAAAATCAATGTAAAGTTGATGTACCGATTGGTCGAATTCCCATTTTTTCTCCAAGATTTGCCGAATAGTAAAGATTTGGTCCGCAGTCGATCTATTTCTCCTAAAGCCGCATTGATGATCTCCAATTATCTCATCTGCATATGGTACAAGCCTCATTAATAAAATATTCGACAGAATTTTATAGCATGTAGGTAAAAGTGAGATACCCCGGTAATTATTACAACTCATTTTGTCCCCCTTTTTGAAAATCGGGATTATAATTGAATCTTTCCATTGTTCCGGCAATGCTTCTTTATTCCATATTAAGATAATTAATTTCTGAATTTCTTCTATCAATCTACTTCCCCCCCATTTAATCAGTTCCGCCGGAATCAAGTCATTACCCGGTGCTTTGTGATTTTTTAATTTTTTAATCGCGCTTTCTACTTCTGAAATTGTCGGTTCGTTAATCCTAGGTTCAGCCGTGTGATACTCAAAATTCTCTATTTCCCGGTCGTTTTCAGATTCGACATTCAATAACCGATCAAAATAATTTTTCCATGTGTTTAAAACTGCCGTTGTATCCGTAACTAAATTATCGTTCTCATCTTTCACCATTTCCGTCCTAGCTTGGAATCCCTTTCTAAAATTATTTATCCCCATGTACGTGCCTCGTACGTTACTGCTTTTACAATTTTCATCTATTTCTTCAATTTTACGTTTTAAGTATTGACGCTTCTTAATTTTAAACATATTATGAGCCTCTTGCCTAATCTTAAGAAACTGATCCCGAGTTTCCTTCGTATTTTGAGCCAACCACGTGATGCGCGCTTCGTTTCGTACTTTAACAATTTTTACGCATTCTTCGTCAAACCACGGCTTGTTTTTGTTCCTTTTACAAAAACCAACCGTGGCCTCCGCCGATTTTACTATCGCGTCTCGTACGTTTTCCCAGTGTTTATCAACCGTGTTATCATCCGATTCATCTATTTCCTTTGAAGCCGCGAGTCTATTCGTTACTTCGACCGCGTATTTTATTCCGTTTTCTCCCTCGATCAAACCTTGTACATTTAGACGTTTAGTTCCAAACAACTGCCCGTTAGTTTTGTTTAGCGAAAGACGTTCCCTGATTTTGGCAATTACAAAGAGGTGATCCGAGTCGCAATCCGCCCCCCTATAAGACCTGACATCGAGTACGTTCGTGTGACGCCGTTTATCTGCAAGAACGTGATCAATTTGGTTACGCGTGCCTCCATCCGGGGAAATCCAAGTTTGTTTATGGATATTTTTGTGTTTAAAATACGTGCTTTTGACGATAAGATTTTTGCCGGTCGCAAAGTTAATTACCCTCACTCCGTTATCGTTACTTTCCTCGTGCAAACTTTCGAGCCCGATCGTTGGTCTAAAAATGTCCTCTTTACCGATTTTCGCGTTAAAATCTCCCACGACTATTTTCATGTAATCGTTCGGTAATTGATCCACGAGGTGTTCGAGTTCTTCGTAGAACCCGTCTTTAATTTCGCCATCTTTATCTTCCGTCGGCGCGTGTACGTTGATTATCGCGATCTTCATGTACCATCGGCCCTGCACAATGAGCAATCCTAATCTTTCGTTTATAAATTTAATGTCTTTTACCGCGGATAAGATTTTCCTATTAATCATAAAACCGATGCCAAGACTATGGATCTCCGACCCTCCATAGTGAAGCGTGTACGAACCCGCATTAAGCGAACCCTCCCCGGCCCATCTTGTTTCTTGCAACGCGACAACTTCTACCCCGTACCTTTCGACCTCCCCGACCATCGATTGAAACGCCCCAGGTCTGTAAAGACTTCGGACGTTCCACGTACCCACTTTGATGTCTCTCCCGTGTTTTGACTTTATACGACATGAGTTCCCCGAGGTAGTCCCCACCCGGAGATCCGAACGGGGGACTAGTTTACCTCCGGAAAATTTTACCCCAGAAGAATCCATGGCGAGTTTTGGTTGTTTCTAGATAAAGTCGTTTCACGGTGTGAGCTTATCAAACCCACGCCCAACCCCCAAACAGGAGGACCATTCCAATCGGCTGTCCGCGACTGCTTATTCAATTTATTCGCAGCTAACCTCTATCCTCAACCGAGATAGCGAGGCTTTTCCTCTATCCGCAACCCGAGGACGCGCTGTGTCGTGGTGATTGGGACCCACCCACCCCGGGGATCACTACTGTAACTAGTTTTCCTTCCCTGAGACTAGCGGTTGTTATGCTAACACAGACACCTGCATTATTAAATTAGTAATTCTCGTTTATACTCATTTATCATCAAATTACAATTTGAGTCATTTTTAATCATTCATATAGATCCTTTACTGCTCAAATTCAATATGTCGTTAATTTAACTAAAACAAATAAAATTAAAGAATTTAACATAAAAAATGTATTAAATTTGATTAAAATTTAATATATTATTGGTTAAATACATTAATATAGACTGTTTTCTTTGAAAATAAACTATAATATTATATGAACTAAAAATAAACTATAATATGATTATAATGAGCAATTTAACCACATAAATGAATTGTACCACACAAATGAATTGTGTTGACATAGATGTGATTGTTTTTTAATCTTCTAGAAGCAAATATTGACAACGTAAAATTAAATTTATAATAAATTCGGGGAAAATCTGCTATGTAAATTAGTTACCCTTAGGGTATATCTACAACTTGCATAGACGCATAAATATATGAATAAAAAAAATTATTTAATTGCATTTCTCTTTTAAAGTCGCACGTAAAATGTGATTGAATAATTTTCTTTTTGTATACGTTCAAAGAAAGATACTTTTTGTATATTCCAAAGAATTGAAAATGACAAACTAATAACGATAAAACGGCTATTGGGAATTAGTTGTCAAAGGAGTGCAATAAATATAAATGTGATTAAAATATAATCATATGTCTAATTTTTCAAAAATAAATATATATGTTTCGGCTAACTTTTTAATCATTTTTGGTACAAATGGTGATTAGACGAAGAAATGACATGCTTAATAATAATTTATCAACTTGATACCGGAAATATTTTCACATGAAGTGGAATCATACTTCCTTGGAGAGCAAAATACAACCAGTTGATTGGTTGGATGGAGCAGAAAAGATTAAGCATCGTCAAATAAACATAGGCAGGAAAATTAAATTTTTTTTGCTTTTTGCAAAAGTGTCATAAAAGATTTGTTTGCAGGTAGTTGTTCAAGATGACGTATACAACATACTAAAAATCCTCCACCAACGAACTTGGAAAACTTTCCAGTTTTAAAAAACTGATAAAAAACGCGGTTTTTCAAAAATATCTCACAAACAGAAAGTATTTATTTTATCGAAATAAAGATCATTATCAAAAAAAGCTGATAAAATTTTATTTTTTTTAAGGTCATATGAATATTTTTCGTGATAGAATTTTTTAAAGAATATTGTATTTTTGAACATTTCGAGAATGAATCGATTTTTCATACTTTTTTCATAAAAATCTCGGATCTGGCTTTTACGAAGAAAATAGTACTCATGAAAATTGAAGACTATTGAATTTCCTACAACATCATTTTTATTCGTCCTTGTAAGATTAATACTTTCCGAGATATGATTTTAAGAATGTTTTCCTTTATTTTTTAACAAAATCTTTTTTTAAAGTTTTATGTAAATATCTCATTGTCAAATTCGGTTACTTCTACGTAAAAAGTACTTAGGGTAATTCCGATATATACACCGAGAAAAAAATTTACTTAAAAGAAAAAATATTACTTGTTTCAAGAAAATTTTTTTGAGGGATCCTGGAACATATTTATTAATTTCACAAGATGTTGTATTTGCTTTAATAAAATAAATATTTGCAAGAGATATGGAAATTTGCTATTATCAACGAGAGATATTTGTTAGGACGAATGAAATATTTGTTTAAATGTATTGAACAAATCCTAACTATATGAAAGAAATATTCCATAAAGAGAAATGAATATTTGCTCTAAAAGAAGAAATGTTTACTAGTATCAACGCAGATATTCGCTGGGATGAATGAAATATTTGTTTAAATGCGTGGAATGGGTCGCAGCTATGAAAGAAATATTTTGTTTACCGTAAAGTTATATGAGTAATAATCAGAGAATGGAAAGTTACTTTTTAAAAGTAACAAGTTACAGTTACTCGTTACTGAGTCGAAAATTGACGAGTTACCGTTACTAGTCATCGATTTTTAAAAGTAACTGATTACAGTTATCGTTATTTGAGAAAATAACTTTTCTAAAATTACTTTTTTAAAATTTACGATTACTAATTACAGTGGACGGATGTCTAAAGGCTTTCTGATTTCAAGTGCTACGAGTGACTTGTGTCCAATCGAACCGTGTGCAAAGTAATTGTAAAATTCGTTACCGTTACAGTTATAAAAAAAAGTAATGCAGTTACCATTAAAGTTACAAAAAAAGTAACTTGTAACTGTAACTTCGTTACAAGTAACAGTTACTTCCATTTCCTGGTAATAATGAAAGGAGTTCTTTAGGCTGCAAATAAATTTCTGGTAATAATGAAGGATGTTCTTTAGGCTGCAAATAAATTTCTGCTCATATTGAGAAATGTTTGTGAAATAAAAATATTTAATCTCAGATATAACCATTAAATTGCAATTTAACCCAATACTTTGTTTATTAACAATATATACCGGAACTAAAATCTCATGAATGAAATAAACTCACGGATATTTGAGATTCGCGGATAACGCAATGTGTTGGCAGCTTGGCGTGACTAATAGCTACACACACACACACACACACACACACAAACACACACACACACAAACACACACACACACACACACCCACACCCACACCCACACCCACCCACACACACCCACACACACTCACACACGCCCACACACGCCCACACACGCCCACACACACCCACACACACCCACACCCACCCACACAC
>NW_017306081.1:1192842-1196588 GCF_001594115.1 Trachymyrmex septentrionalis | reverse complement strand
CCCCCCCCCCCCCCCACACACACACACACACTAGGCATGATCATGTTAACTTAGAGGGTATAAGCATGTTATACAAGTACACTGGAAATAAAAATCTGTAATATCTATTTCGATTAAGTTCAGCCAGCATTCCTTTAAATACACTGAGAAAAAAATTTATTAATTTTATTAAGTATTTGTTTGAATAGTTTTAGCACAAAATTTACGGTAAATAAATATCTAGATAAATAAAAAAATGATAATTGAATCAAACTAATAGTGATTGTATCTCGTAAATATGTGTTTACATTTAACAAATATTCCGCTAAGGCTATTCAAAGAAATATTTATTAAAATTTAGTAAATTTTTTCTCAGTGTCTTAAGATGCTAATGCAGTTATCTGATTGGTTCATAACAGGTTTCTTAAAATTGTACTTAATGAGACAATCTTGAATATAAGAATCGATTATGAATACCGGCCATAAGAATAACAATTTCAACTTATCAGGAACCGTGCATTTTGATATATTCGATTTCTGATAGAGTGAAATTATTTCCTTATTCCTTATTTCTAATTCCTTATTCTTTTTAATGTGTCTGCACCCTGAGCCGTCTGTATGTCAATTAAGCTTGGCTGCAATATACCGGTACCAACCAAGTAACGCTTATACAAAGCGTTAATAAAGCGCATATCGTCTTTTTAGTGCTTTGCATGAGCTTCTATGCTACTGGGGGCAATTAGAATATCAAAGGTATAATCTTAATTACAATAAATATTTGCGTTGATATATTATGATATAATATAAGTTGATATATTAAATGTTCCCTTGTCCTTTCCAGATATTTTTTTCTCTCAACAAAATATTTCTTTTGTAGCCTACAAACTTGAAACTTATTGAGTGTCTGACATTTAATATTAGAATTTTGGCATATAGAACATTAGGATTCTTATTGCGAGAGAGAGAGAGAGAGAGAGAGAGAGAGAGAGAGAGAGAGAGAGAGAGAGAGAGAGAGAGGGGGGGGAGGGGGGTATGGAGTGGACTAAGGAAATACGACTTTCCATCTCCTCCCCTCCCCTGCCAAGTGGCTTTCACTTTCTACGCAAAGCAAGATCTACCTAAATGAAAATTCGTATGCTTCTTGACAAGAGAGGAAGTGAGGTGGAACTCATTTCGCGTGAAAAATCGTGCGCCCCTTGACAAGTGGTAGATGGAATCATCGACATGTAGGCTGCGTTCCACTTAACACTCGCAACGCTCACGAGCATCGTTTGCCCTTATTTAATTTTTGATAAACAACAAGAATTCTACGAGCATTGCGGGCGTTAAATGGAACACACTTATAGTACTGGATGGAGCATACGGTAAAATTTCTTTGATCTTTTGTCTTAATGGACCTAGAAAGAGTAAGATAAATATTTGGACACTGAACTCTCTTTCTATTATTGTCCTACCGACTTATAGTTCAGGAGAGAGAGGACAATAGTATATTCTTTAAAGTCAGAAGCCATACACAGAGATATTAACTAATATTAACACAGTAAATACGTATAATGGTGCACATTAAGATCGGAATACATTTGTATAATATTATATTAGATAAAATAAAATTAAGAAATATGATTTTTACGTGTGTTCTATGTAAAATTAACACTCTGAGCACAGATGTATCAAATCATTTGTAAGTAAAATTAATGTTTACAGTTATGTGCAGCATATGGAAAGAAGTTAGATCAACAATTATAGTTACATTTATATTATTTATAATATTATAAATGTCTTATATTTTCCTAAGAAATCTGAGAGACATTTTTTTAATGCCTTAGGCTCCTTGATTACAAGATTCACTACTACTCAAACATCGTTCTATCTCTTTCTGGGTCTTAAGATGGTTCCGATACTCCATCCAGTACTATATGTCGATAGGTGGAACTCACTTTGCGTGGAAAGTTGGACGGGCCCTTGGCAGGGGAAAATATAGGATGGGACTAGCTTTACGTGGAAAGTTGTGCGCTCCTAGACAGGGGGTTCTCGAAGTAAGTTACAAGAATATGCAATGAAAAATTGAGGGTTCCATTTAAAAAATTTGAAAAAAAAAGTGACCCTTACTCTCATCTTGACAACGCCACCAAAGGTCAAATCAATGATATCATCTTACGTCCCCCTCAAAGTCACAAAACTTTTGTCCGAAACATTTATCTCTAAAAAAAGGCACTTTTTTTTAATTATTAGCGTGGAAAGATTAAAATGGCCTACTCTTTTTATTTGAATTGAATAAAATATTAAAATTTTCTAGTATCAAACTTTTAAATAAAAATATAACAGATATTTGATATAAACTTTTTAATATCTAAATTTTAACACATTAATTTTACAAATTATTTAAATTCTGACACTACTAAATCACTTATTAGTATGACACTTGATATTAATTTTGAAACAATTATTTTTCTCGAATATTTTTCCGGAACAAAGTAAGCGAAATAATTTAAGAATGGCTGCGTTCTGCAAAAAAAGAAAGCAACTTTCTTTAATGGGATATGTGAATTCTGAAATATTTTAAGAAGGGGAGGGGGATAAAAATTATATAAAATTATACATAAATAAAAGAATTTTTCATATGATCAGATTTTCCCTACAATTTTGTAACATTTTTAGAGATTTTTTACATTTTTATATGAAATTTAGAATATTTCAGAATTTACATATCTATATATAATTAAAGCCGCAACACAAACCTTTACTTCTGTAATGTTAACATTTTATTTTTGAAAAAATAAACTTTTTGTTAGAATTCTAAATGCACCCTAAAGAGTTTTTGTCTAAAATTAAAAATAGTTTCGAAGAAGGCGAATTAAGACAAAAAAATCAATAATATAAACTTGGGGTATCAACTTTATAAAACGCATAACGAAAAATCGTGATATCTTCTAAAATATTGATTCTAACGTCTTAAGTCATAATAACTTTCGTTAGCACTCTTAAAGTGCACGAGTATCTAGAACTGTTGACAGAACTGCTGTAACATTCAAAAATTTTTTATTCATCAAGTAATGAAATATTTTTCGGTCCAATATACAAAAAATTACAAAATTCCGAAGAGTTCTAGAGTTTCTGTTTAAAATAAAAAATAGTTCCAACGAGTTGAGACAAAAGACTAATAATAATAAAAAGGAGTGCCAACTTCATAAAACGCATAACAAAAAATCGCGATATCTTCTAAAATATTGATTCTAGTTCTTTGAATCATAATAACTTTTGTCAGAACGCTTGAAGTGGTATCCAGAACTGTCGACACAATTGCCGGAACTTTTAAAAAATTTTTATCCCTCAAAATGGCGGACGATTACTTTATAAATTTAATGATTTTAAATATTGCGACAGGCGAGTTCCATCTGCTGTTTAAAATGTGAAACAAATAACATTTCCGAGAGCAATAACGTATCTTAAAAATTTAACGTTTCGGATTTCGCGATATCTCCTTTTGTAGAGTACGTAGACAATAAAAATACTTTAATTATATAATTTAAACCTGAGTTATCCATTGAGGCTACTCAGAATCAATCAACTTCTGAGTATTCTCAATGTTTCGATAATCGGGTGCTCGCAATTCGTCGGTTCGCGTAAAGACACAGGCGATCTCGCACTCGTTACATTTGGCACGAGACACTACCGTGTCTCTTGATAATAATAATTTTATTGTAAACATTTTTGTTTTATATAATAATAACAAATATAGCAAGTAATTAAAATAAATGTAAAGTAAT
>NW_017306081.1:1191383-1192742 GCF_001594115.1 Trachymyrmex septentrionalis | reverse complement strand
ATATAATTTATAAAATTATGATAAAATCTTTACATCCGTGGCTGAAAATGTAATATAATTTTTCATAATTTTTATATAATAGTTGAAGTATTATATGTATATAAAAAGTGAATCTTGGAATAATTCCGAATTGATATCGGAATGATTAAATATCGATGATGCTCTAACAGAAAAATTAAATTAGAACAGAAAATTTTCGTAATCTATCATAAATTTGCAATAAGAGCGAATCTCTGTCATTTCTGGTATAATTAGTTTCCATCTTCTTTTGTTCAAGTAATAAACAAATGGAGAAAACGAATAAATCGCTTATCACTTCTTAGCTTAATTAATAAATACCAGTGTATAATTCTGTTTCCGTTCGATCTCCTTTTGTTAAATATTAAGTTATAAACAAATGGAGATCGAATAAATCGCTTTGCCATTACTATGTCCATCTTAATTAATAAATACTAATCTATAATTTCGTTTCCACCTGATCTTTTTAAATATTAATAATATTAATTTATTAGCAGAGGCATAAAATTAGTAATAATTACTGTACTAGGTATAGTACTGGCGATGACTTGATCATAAGTGTGCGCTTATCTCAGCATTAGTGTATTAAATTATGTTCTAGAGATCATATAAAGAATTTTACATCAACCTTCACATACCTATTTCACATTACACAAAAAATATCATCGAACATTATAAGATTTTTAAGCACTGTATGTGTAAATACGTCAAATATACGATAAGAAAATCATGATAGATCAAAGTAAGATATTTCGAATAATACAATACATTACATATTCTTTTATTAAATTAATTTATTCCAGATTTGATTGTGCGCCAATAATTTTCAGATTTTTAATACAATTATTCTGAAATGCTAATAATCCCCCCTAAATTAGATTAGAAAGAAAGAAAGAAAGTAAATAAGAAATTGAGGCAAGCCTCAGTGGCCGAGTTGGCTACGAAATATCTAACTTTGACCGATCATGGCTTTCTTTATCGTAAAATCTCATGAAACTTTTTATAAAGGTATTGTATTTTCTAAAAAGCGATTAATTTATTTAGTTCGTTATAAAGCGTACATGAAAAAATTTGCGATTTACATTGAAAATTATTGGTATCGAAATGTTTGTAAATTGTTTTGTTTAATGTTCTTAATTTGAATATTAAAAGATCTCGTTTGTGCTCGATCGTAGCCCTTCTATATTATATTATTATATTTTATTTTAATTAAACCATATTATTCTTTTATTATTTTTTATATTTTTCTCTTTCTATTTTTCTTATAATATAGATAGAAGAGAAGATGCATGATCGTATTATCGCAATATAAATATATACAACATGGGTGTATCTAGGGGG
>NW_017306081.1:1189765-1191348 GCF_001594115.1 Trachymyrmex septentrionalis | reverse complement strand
ATATATATACATATACACACACACACACACACACACACACACACACACACACACACACACACACACACACACAAAAATTCCCAAAATTTTTTATTAATTATTTCATTTTAAGAGGGTCTCGTTAGTGTACATCTTGATAGCACATGTCTACTCACATCGGTCGGTGTGTCTAATAATTTTTTATTAATAACTGCTTTATTAATAACAATATTTGATTTTGAATTAGCCAATTAGCAATGTACTCTATCGAAATTTCTCTTTCATTTTTAATTGTAAAAAACATACAATTTTACTTTCCACTTTGTGTGAGTTTTTTGCTGTTGCATAAAATATTTTTTCCTTTTCGTTATAAGATCATATAAATAATTTTTAATACTTCTATTAGTTTGAGCATACAATAACAATATTAAAGAATTAAACATTTTGCTTGTAATAGCTGTATTGTTTTTCTTAAAAAAAAAATGTTTTCAAAAGAATAAGTAAAAGTTACATGATGTACAAAACGTAACATTTTTTCTCTATAAAATGAGACGTGGAGATATTAAAAATTGTAAAAATATTCAAATTGAATTCATTAATATTAAAAATTGTTGTAAATTATAATAACAAAATTGGTCTAGTAACGTTCTTTTCAGTATAATAGCAAAATTCTGTTTAGTACAATAGCAAAATCCCTTTTTTCTTGGTTGTCATTCCGATTGGTGCATAGTACGTCTCTGGGTGGATGGAAACTCCCTCTCTAAAAAAAATTCCACGATACACCCATGATATACAGTACGGACACTGAGCGTCGCTTCGGTTTGTTTTACCACATCTCGAAGAAAACTGGCCAAGTGAACCTCCAAAAGAGGACCAGGGCCACTCAAAATCAAAGAAGAAGTCAATTTTCGTATAAGAAATTCGTCGCGATAAAGCGTCTAAGTCTAATTCTAAGAACTTGACGTTGTTTGTTCGTGTAAACTATGTGTCTGGATATCACTATTTCATACGTACAGGTTTCAAAGCTTTCATATCAAGCAAATGTTGTCACGACTTAATAGTTGAGACGCCATGAATACACAAGAAATGATAAAAAATATATCAATTTCGAAATTCTTGATCGTTCTTGACATATACTCCACTTTCCAGATACGTATTAATGCGTATACTTTAATCCTGGAAAAGGATTTTCGAATCGGTGAAAGAAAAAAAAAAATTTCTTATACAAAAATTATGCTTATATACGGTAAAACAGTTTTATATATGGTTTTATATATGGTAAAACAGACGTCTTTAGGGTTCTCTTAATGTTGTATGCCATCATTTTTTACAAAAACATATTACAAATCAGTTTCTCTTTGTTTTCTTTGCTATTATTTTCCAATATGAAGGTGACTTGTCTAGAACGCCATATATGCGCAGAACGGATCAAAATCTGGTGTACCTCACAAGCATACCTCTTCTTTATTACACTATAGCTCTACCTAAATTGATCGTCTTTTAGCCATCGTCTATTTATCATTTCCTATTCGCTTATCTTTTCTCTCAATAGTCTACAAAAGAATAAGATACAACTTCTACCGCGTTTAGCGCGTTATCTTCTA
>NW_017306081.1:1177410-1189665 GCF_001594115.1 Trachymyrmex septentrionalis | reverse complement strand
TTTCCTATTCGCTTATCTTTTCTCTCAATAGTCTACAAAAGAATAAGACTTCTACCGCGTTTAGCGCGTTATCTTCTGTTTATTCTTTGTATTGTCAAACATCCGCTGAATGTCTCCGCCGGCCGAATGGAAAGTATATCAAAATCAGTTCCGAACGTGTTAAAGGACAAACAATGCTCGCGAGCATTGTAAGCGCCAAATGGACAGCCAATATATGCATAGAAGAAAATCGAACTTTTCATTTTTCTGGCACTTGCACTGTCCTAACGTAAAAACTATGATATTATGGCCATGTGTAAACATCATGACTTTTTTTAATACCTTCGCTATTGCAGGTGAAAAATTTTAGTAATTTTTTGAAATTATTTATTCAGTAGTTGCGTTATGATATAATATGTCGGCATATTATGTACCTATACATAAGTCTGCATTTATTATCTTAAGTAGCATAGCAGCGCTTGCAAAGCGCTAAAAAAGCGATTATATGTGCTTCTTTAGCACTTGTTAATGCTTTGTACGTAAGTGCTGTGTACTATTTACCTTCCCAGATAGCACATGACGTGCTAATATTCTATTTTTTTATTGAATGTACTGTGATCATACCGAAAAAAACTGGTAATGTTAATGTGACGTCTCAGTAAAATATTGTTTTTTGTATATTGTTGAAATGTATTATTAAATATAATAACTTCAATTTTGATATTAACAATAAATATACTGTTATTATATTAAATATATCCAAAACGTCTATAAAATATTCTTGCATTATCGCTCATGTATACTCTTGTAATACATTTTCAAAATAAATAATTAATCGAATGCAGACCCGGTAAAAAATTTTTTTATTCATGAATATGTATAAATATATATAAACATACATAAACACGCATAAATTATCTTTTTAATTATCTTTAATGTTTTTACATTACTATTATTTATATTACACTAAAAAGTAATTTTACAAAAGAAAAAAGGGTGTATAAACATGGACATATTTCATATATAATTATATATGTTTATGAATATTCGTGCGTATTTATGTATGTTTATACATATTTATACATATTTATGCATGACAAATTTTTTATCGGGGAACCAACGCTACCTGCATCAGTGATAATCTAACCTCTATTCTGTTACTTACGACGGCTCTTCTATCGGATCGAAATCTGTGCCGAAACTCTTACTTTCGCGTAATACTATCTCTAAAAAAAATCATCGCATTATATTTAGGCCGACATTCATAGTTCTTTCATTTTACGATCGTAAAAGATGATTTTACGATCTTGAGTGCCTTAAAATGCTAATACAGTTCTGTGATTGAATGTAGTGAAGAACCATTTATCCGCGGCGCATCTTGGTTCAGATGCTGTTCTTATTTGAATATTTATGCCGGAAAGTGGTGCCGACTTACGGTTCCTGCATACTAGATGTGGAAACGCCTGTTGTGCGGCAAAATGTAATGCCGTAACTAATAAGCTTACAGTTTCTAACATGTTCACTAATCTAATCTAATTTTAAATTTAATATACAAAAGTGCTGAACAAAAGTATTGACACAGAGGATGCTATTATAAAATATAAATATTTTCAAAGATTTAATTCTTCGAAAATATTATTTCATAGTAGTAATCGCATGCCAATATTTTTGTTCAGCACTGTATACGCGAGCATGTGCGCAAGGCTGTGTATATGTACGTGTGTATGTGCATGCATACACGACACACTAGAGACATCACTATAATACTATAGAGATGTACTGGAGACATATTGAAGACATATTGATACATCTCAGAATAACTATTGTACATCACTAGAAGTTCTTTGTGAAAGTACGGGATGTGAAAACGCGGACATAGTAGATTCTGAAGATTCACAGATGCGTCTCGAATATCTTGACAATGTATTCAACATACGTTTGCGATATCGTTCTAACGTTGACAGAACGTAGATTCGGCTGTCTAGGTTAATAGCACAGATCTCCAAGGGACGTTCCAAAGAACATTCAGAGGTTATCCCTATGTTCTAAGAAGAACATATTCGTCAGAACGTCTCTCGAATAAAGAGTGCTATTAGAGTCGATATAATGCACTTTTACTGTCAAGCATTCTGAAATGTTTTTAAGATATATTTTAACATTTAATTACACTTATACTCCTTACTTTTTTTAAATTTGAGCGTGTTATCACGCGAATATTCTATTTTCACAAATATTTCATTATTACACAATGGTTGCGTTTAGCAGAAAAAGCAGCTTTGCAACTGTTGTAAAATTCTTCAATACAATTGGTTTTTGCTGTTATTCTTTATAGATCTAAACGTATAAATTTATATTGAAGAATTTTACAACAGTTGCAAAACTACTTTCTCTGCTGAACGTAGCCATCTCTACTTTTAATTGTAATGGGTAAAATATTATTTGCTGAGCAAACTCTATGGATCCCCGGCGCAAAATTCATGGTGCCTTGACAGTAGATGCACATCACATCTATGCGACTTTTCGGGCATGTTAAGAACACAAGCCGCGACTGGATTCGAACTCAAGAGTTCCTCCGAAATTTTGGAAGGTTGATAATACTGCAAATCCGGACATCCATCGCTCGCTAGGAATGTCCGGATATGGCGACATGAGGATTGACTCATCGAGTCGCCCTTCTATAGTATCTGAATAATGCATGTTCTTCTTTTTACCTCTATTAACCATCTTGTTTTCTCTGTACTAAGCATGCTTTTATCTTTTGCACACAACTTTTTGTGACGGATACGAATAAAGAGCGAATAATTATTCTTCCAATAATCCGAGTAGTGTTCTTTTCCCTATTCCTCTGCGCGACTCAACATATTTTAACAAATATAGGAATATTGCTACAATATTGTGATACTGCTGCAATGTTGCTACAATATATTGTGTTAATATTTAACAGTGTGAAGTAATATTTATACCTTAATTAAAATTCTTATTATTGATTATACATTGTATATTATTCTCAACTTTTATTTAACAATATATTATTGGTTGTTCTATTATTATTTGAGGTCAACATCTTTTGTATACAGCTAATTACAGAAAGGTTTCGAAATGCAGGTTGCTCACGAGTGGTTCTTACTTGGATCTAACTATTTATGTTCAACCGTTTTATAAACAAGGCTAAATTCCGAAATTCATTGAAAAAAAAGTATTACAACCTTTCTATGACCGTCTGTACATAAATTTATTTAATATTCTCTATAAAGAAGCAAGAAGACAAAAATATAAGTGTGATGAATTTTTAATTAGTAAAGAAAACTTTATTTTCTTGCTGCTGGAGTGTACAAATTATCCCAGGTAACTATTCTCGGATTGAATGTAATAGTGTATACGATGACATCAGATTGACAACGAATACTTGCAGAGTTTATAAACTACATTGTCGTGATTTAGGGAAGTCTGTCCGGTTTGTTAAGCGTCGTTAACTTCTTACTACAGTGCATTTTGAGGGTCAAGTGTTCATTTCCGAATTATTCAAGCGAGGAGCATTAACGTGAATGTAGTAAGTAGAGCGATGCCAGGTGAAAGTTATGCGACTACCGGTAATTCAAAGTGCGCTCACCACGGGGATCGCCATACATGACTTGAGGCAAAAACGGCAATCTCCCGAATACCGATGATTTCACACTGATACCGCGATACAACTAAAACTCTAAATTAATTAGCGATAAAATTTACGCAAGAAGTTACGCAATTTATTATATTATCTGCAGAACAATCATGTTTCTTCCGGATTTTAATTCTTCCTCCCCCCCCCCTCTCTCTCTCTCTTTCGTGAACGGGATCGTTAATCTACCAGACAAAATGGAACAAAAATGAAAACAATTCAGAATTATAAGATGAATATAATGAAAAATAATACAATTGAATGATCTGCGTTTTATCATAATCGTAGAGAATCGTCCCACTTGAATGAACGAGAGTGATCATCGTAACCTTGATCTTGTATGTGTAGAGTCATTGGCTGACCTAGTTTGTTCGTAATCGTTTGCTGCATGTATTCTGACGATTTCTAAAAAGCCGTATAGCGAATGATCGTTAATAAAAAATTTAACTTCCGTACTAAGGAAAAAATCGCCTTTCAAGTAAAAGCTATTCTTATAAAATAGAGGTGAATAAAATGTGCAACGCTTTTTATAGCAACGTATGAATTTTTTGCCTAGATTATATCATTCATTTGTCAACTTTTTCATCTTCCGTTACGTATCTAATATCGGATCTTCATAATAGTTGGAAAGTGATCTAATTAGAAAATATATCATACAAGATATGAAAATAGCATAAGTGTGAAAATTAACTTTCCAGTACTTTCGCAATCAGCTATTTTTAAATTTTTAAGACGTTTCCGAAGGATGTAAAGAATATATCGCGGAAAAATGTAAATTTTTTTCCTTACAAATAAAAGCTTGGCGCTAGAAAGATCAATATATACCAGATAAGATAATCAGATTTGTTTAACCAAACGAAAAATTAGAGAAAAATCGTTATCAAATGGAATATAAGTTATAAATATATACGAGTATATGTGATGTATGAAGGATTATAATGTATTGCGGATTATAATAATCAAAATAACTAGTTGAAATTAGTAGAATTGGGTAAGTTACTTTTTTTTTAAACTAAGTTAAGTTAAAGTTAACAGCCTTGAAAATTTAATTTAGTTAAGATAAAAGTTAATTCATAGTGGCGTTAATTATTGAATTTAAAATTAAGTTAATGAAAAAATTGAAAAGTTAAAAGTTAAATTTGTTTTATTTCATGAGAGAGATTTTGAGTTAACATTTTTTTTAACTAAATTAAAAAACTAAGTTAAAAAATTAACTTTTTAACAAGGAGAGACTCACATATATTTCATATCATATGGATTTTGATTACCTTTTTGTGATTATTCGAGGACCAAAAAATAATCTCTGTAAAGCAGTAAATTGCACTTCTGTGTACTTTTGAGAAAATTGTGATTTTAGCCCAGGAAAAAATATTATATATAAAATATGTCAATTTTTTTTTTATATAATTATATAGAATTATATATAATTATACATGAAACATTTTTTCCTGGGAGGTCATGACGATGGATCGCTTTCAAACCTCTTTATTTTTTATTAAAACGTAAATGAAATATTTGAAATTATTTAAAATTAAAAATATATCGAATGTATAATATATAATCCGAACATATACGAGTCCGAGTATAGAATCCATATAAAGTCAACTACTCAATCCTGATGTTACCTTTTAAAAAATCAAATTAAAAGTTAATAGTTACCAATAAAATATAACTAAGTAAAGTTAAAAAGTTAAGAATCTAAAATGTAACTAAATGCAGTTAAAATTAATTAATTTTTTAACTTAACTTTTAACTTTTTAACTTAGCATTATCCAATCTTAGAAATTAGCATAGAACTTGCACTAACATATTATAGAAAGTGAAAAAATATGCGGATTTCAACAAAAGTTTACGCTACAGTAATTATTTCTTCACGGCTTACAGCTGAAGACTGCGGAGCTATCGCGCATAATTTTTTTCATTCTTACACGTGTGAAACTTGTGACAGGTATATTGAAGAAAGGTTACGGTCACGCTATGTAGAACTTTCACGTGGATGAGAAGCAAGGTGCCTTACTCTCGAATGGCGTGAAATCCTCGAATGATAACAAAGAATTAATGATCAAGGAAGAAAAATAAGTGTAAAAGATCATTAATAATTCAAAGATTATAGAACCTTTCAGTTGCTCGTCGCAAGATTTGCAATCTTTGCTGTTAATGCAAAAAGTGAGAGGCGAAAGATTAATGATGAACATGCGGATTAAATTAATATATTAAAAGTTCTGAATATCGAACTTCTTTCACTTGACGCTTCAGTATTTATTGGCACTTCACAAATCAGGATAGATGAACAAAACGTATATGAACTATATATGATAGATGAAACGCGTACCTTCATACTTGACTTTCACGATATACCGGTGGAATGATCACGGCACTCTCACTACACTCACTGACTATGGCTACGGAATATATCCTCTTTTTATATCGACTCCCACTTTGCCGATGATCAAGAAAGTGACATCCACCATGGCCGGATTGCGTTTACCAAAATTGACGCTCGTTTAGTTGTGTTGCAACGCGTAAGTTGCATTATGAATTATAATTAAAATTGTACACACTCCGTATGCATAATTAAACATTATATTATAAATTATATTTAAGTAATTAAAATAATTATTAAATAATGAATAGATTAAAGATATTTTAATGTAAAAACAAGTTTCGGTTTTAACTACGTATTTTTCTCACATTACCAACTTAATTTTTAGAATCTGATCGAAACCACATTTCGATCAAAACTGAAAACGAATATTCGGTAGTCGTTCAATTTCGGTCGAAAACGAAACTTAGATAAGTACTAAATACTAAAAAAAAAGAGAAAGAGAGAATCTAACGGAGTTACATTTTTCTCGGCCGGATATCGAAATCGACATTTTTTGATTAATTTTGCAGAGACCGTATGATTTTCAGGAATCATGACAAATTTATGTACTTTTTAAAAAACAAGATTTTATTCAAATATCTAACTGCAATAATATAATATAATAATATTGCATTCTCAATTTTTAAAGAAATCAAATCAGTTATTATTAGATTTATACATCAAAGTTTGTACTCAAATTGTCTTAAACTTAATCAACGAGTTAATAATACAAATCGAACAGTTGTTTTTTTTAATGTTCACCGGTGCGTTGCAACTTGTACATACAGTTGAGTACTTACCCACGGAAATTTTATTTTTATTTTGACCGAAAATCAAACCAAAACCCTGATTTTTGACGAAATTGATCAAACCAAAACCGAAATTTCGATCGAATTCTATTGATTCTACATTAAATACAGCAAAAGATTGTTTACATTTTCTTACAAATCAAATTAATAATTATTTAATAGTTATTAAACAATACAAGGAAATATCAATATAAAATTAAAATTTTTCGATTTTACTCTCTACTTCTCTCTCTCTCCCTCTCTCTCCCTCTCTCTCTCTCTCTCTCTCTCTCTCTCTCTTTCTCTCCTTTCTCTCTATCACTAATTTAATTTTATATTAAATCTCAAGATTGTTTCACGTTACACTATTTTTTATAAATAAAATTTGAAAGAGTTAAAAATAAAAATACATTAGAATAATAACAATTATAGTAATAATAAGTATTTTACGCTTCGTTGTTCAAATTTTATATTGTCTTGATGATTAAATGCAGAAAGTATCTAAGTAAAATATACTTTGCGATTGCTAATATATATGTTTAGAATTTTAATATATTATATAGTTGCATATTAATCCTTCGTGGACCAGCGACCCCGTTTGGACTCATACTTTTTTTTGTTTTATAAACCGCTCAATTAATTTTTATGAAACTTGCTATGAGGTAATTTGATAATGCTTTATTCAAATTTGAGATAAAAAAATAAAAATGATGGATTCAATATGGTGAGCAGAATTAAAAAAAATATTTGATTATATAATAAAACTCTGTTTTAAAGAATTCCAAAGTATATTTAACATTAAATTTCTATTTTATTTGAAGGTCATTAATACTATATAAACAGTTAATACTGATTTCTAAACTGACTTTCATACTCTGATTATAAATCCTATGAAACTAGAATCTCTTTTCATGAAGATTATTATTCTTTCAAAATTTTCGATATTTTTAGATTATATTTAAACTCATTATTTTTTTAAATTTGAATTTTACAATTTTGGGACTCCCCAGAATTGACTTCAGCGATTCCAAAAATCCTTAAAAAGCAATATTTTCCATAAATTACTTTGTTTGAAAGCTCAGGTCCCTAATGGGGGACCTTTTAAATTAATAGGTACTCTTAATACGATCAAGTAAAAATGATAAATAAAATTACATAACGCTTTGAATGTAACATTGTGTTTTAAGGATATGCCACAAGATGCAACAATACATTAAAATGATGTGGACATTACTTAGCTTTTCATTGTGTCCGACTGACGAGTGGATCCGCTCATTTGCTTTCCTCGATTTCCGTTGCGCTCACATAAACCTGTCACGAAGCAAGCAGACCGAAATTTACGATGCTGAATGTAATTACGCGTTGTGTGCACATTGCGAAGTGCGTAGAAAGGCGGAAAAGGAAGAATTCGAGATATCGTTTTTGATGAAATTCGAGAGTCGAATCACGCGAAGGAAAGTCTCTGGATGAAACGTGTGTTGGCTCTTTGGAATATCGATATTGCTCATTAAGTGACACGTTCGTTTTTGCATTGAGAAAAAGTGCTTTTGATCGGATATAACTGTTTTAATGATTTCTCTGATCAATTTCGATCGGATTCAGGATTATTCGATGAAGTGACAAACACCTTTATCTGATGAAATATAATTTCCGATTACATATGAACGGATTATGAACTGTCATATGCCATATCCGTTAAAATTTTATTGGATGAACCTACAACTTGATCGGTCATTAGGCTTGAACGGATAAAAAGAGAGTATTTTATTTTGATATATAGTACGATCAATTGAAAGGGTTGGCCAATCACAGAATAGTTGATCACGTGATTAGCGACTGTTTCCATAGTCTCTCTCGGATAGTGGAAAGAATACAAGGTGGAGTACTCCCATGAATGCGCAGTATGAGAGTGAATTTGGGTAACATTTGATTGGCTGTTCCAATATAACTAGCGCTATTATACGCAGGGGCTCTATTCTTGAAAAGTATCGCATACGAAAAACTAGGGAACTGCTATAGTATTTATATATAACATATACTGTAGTATTTCCCTAGACTTTCGTATACGTTTCTTTTCAAGAATAGAGGCCCTGAAAAGTGCATATTGGGGAACATTTGATTGATTATTTCCAGTATTGCTATCGCCATTATGCGCAATGTTTCACCTTGGGATCGATTCTGTATCTTGAAATGAAGTAAAAATTATAAATATAAAAGTGAACGAATTTACTAGAATACTGATTATTTCATTGATCAACACCTAGTAAATTTGCTCACTTTTGTAATTTTTGTAATTTTCACCTTCTTTGAAGATACAGGGGATCAGGGGGTCAATTCTGTATCTTGTACCTGTATCGATTCTCAATTCTGTATCTTGAAACGAGGTAAAAATTACAAAACTGAGCAAATTTATTAGGTGTTGATCAGTGAAATTATTAGTATTCTAGTAAATTCATTCACTTTTGTAATTTTCACTTCGTTTTAAGATATCATTATGATCGGAAAAAGCCTAGATATTTTTCTCAGTGTGTCTTTGCCATACACGTATTTAGATTATAATAATTAAACATAATTAAAATAATAATTAATTTTTAAAATTAACAAATTCGACACCAAATTCCGAACCACGAATATTTTAATTGTATTCAAATTTAATGACTAAGTTTATATTAATTGTATTCGAGAAATCCGAAGTTTTTCAACATGCTCGTAAGTCCGTTAAGCGTCCACTTCAGACTTGGAAACCTGAAGAGTGACTTTCCTTGACGGACTATTGAGGTATTGCAATGATTGTTTGCTGAAGAAAACTCAAAAGAGAGTCGAAACATTCAACATTGTGAGTAAAGAAGACATCACAAAGATTTTGGAGTTATGTCATTATTCCACTTTAATATGTACCTCCTCCCGCGCTGATGCTTATTAAACTATATTTTAACTTTGTAACTATTTTTACACAGAAATCTTACGGATAAGGGCAAAAAGTAAAAGAATTCTAGAACGATAAGTATTGTACAACGTCGAAATTGTAAAATGCAAAAAAAAAATCCAAATAAAGAACTATCAAAACCGAAGAAAAAAAATCATTATTTCCTGAGTTTTTTACTCTAAAATTCTAGAATTCTTTTTCCATCGTTTACATCTCTGGTGTGATCGAAAAATACTACTGTATAAATCTAAAAAAGAACACTTAAATGAAATTTTTATTGATATGTTATAATTATACTATATCGATTGTATCAGGAATTGAAGTTTTAATAAAATAAATATTTAAAATTTACTTTTTAATTTCTTACACAATCTTAAAAAAATACAGTAAATGTTTAGATAAATACGGTACAATATTTTTAAAAACCAAAAATGATAGTAGACACTGTGTTATTCAAGATAATAATTGAGTAAATAAGATGATGTAAATATATATATATATGACTATTCCTACGAAATTTGAAATAAACATTTTTCTCACAATAATTTGTAATCAATATTAAATATTTTTATTACTTATTTTAATACAAAATATTTAACTTTTTTTTAGTTTACCATTCTCTCTCTCTCTCTCTCTCTCTCCTGCTTATTTACACACACAAATATCTTAATAACTACAAATATTGTTGATTTTTTATTGCGCATTTATTAGTTTTTTATTGAAACATTTATACATTATTTCTTATATTTATTTCAATTGTAAATTATAAATTATTTAACAATCACATGTGAGCCTGACAATTTCTACTTTTGCTCGTATATCCTCTGCGATAAATGAAATCTATCACAACTAACTATTACAGCGTGATCGATATCCCTTTAACTGTCTCTATTGTCTTTCCGATGACATGAAATAGAAAGTATGTCGTTACCAGACGCTGATTTATATCTTGATTGTAATTTGCGGGAAGCTTGAGAAGAGTTGATTAACCATGGATAATTTATCAGCTATTTTTTTATATCCCGTGTATAACAAGATGATTGCCATCAATTATAATCTATGCATCGAACTGAAATGACTGAGTTTTCCTTACAGGTATTTTCTGATTCTTTCTAGACGTTGAATTCGCAATCACAAATAAAATTCATTCATTTCGGATTCTCAGTACGTTTTTATTGTATGCCCATTTATGTTTATATGTATAAGCTAATATTTATATCTATGGTGGAGACACCATGAAATGTGGTCAAGAAAGATTAGTTTGACAGATATTAATAACTGCAGAATTAATTTAAAATAATTTTGACTAAACTCGGATTGAATCTCTTTTTTTTTAGTTTGGCTAAATTTTCAATTCATATTATGTAATGGTAGAAATAATACACAGTTCATTGACAGTGAAAATGAGATTCTTAATTATAGCGGTTCAAATGCTGACGAGTGATGATATAGGACATTCACTGCATTCGTATAACATTCGAAGATTTCTTTCTAGTCTGTCATAATATTTTTATTGCGAAATGTTTTTACTTACCTATATTCATTTTGTTTCAAATCTTGACATTGATAGCTCTTCATAAATTAATAATTGATATAGCGGTAGCATAAAATTGTGAGTGCTATTGCAGAGCAGAGCTGGATTAACGCTAGAAACTAACTTAGGCTATGCCTAGAAGCGGCAAGTTTAGGGGCGCGACATTTTTTTTTTAAAGAATTTCTAAAAAATCATTTTTTGCCAGATGCGAATGATTAAGAAAATTGTTCATTGATCGACAATTCAAGTTCATTGATCACTAAATTTGAGTCGGAGTTTTACGATCTTCGTGTTGATTTCGTTCTATCAGAAAGAAGTCTGAGAGGGGTCATGCAAGCTTTTTTTGTGCAATCGTCGATATGTACAGAATGGAACGAGTAGATTTGCGACAAAGTTTACTACTAGTAAAATTCTTACAGAAAATATCTTATTTTTTGTTGTTCGTCACAAATACAGGCTTGAAACATTCTAGTTTGAGGGTTTTGAGGAGCGACAATGATTTAAGTGCCTAGGACTGCAGAAATCTTAATTCGGCCCTGTTGCAGAGAGACAAACATTTCTCAATCATTCTGTTATTATTTTCTTTTTATTTCTACGCTGCATTTTCCTTTCAAATGTAACGCGCATACAAAATTTCAATTTTATCATCTACTTCTCAGATCTCTATAATTTTCTATTATTTTAGTTTAATATTAAAAAATAATGACAGAATAATGATGAAAATAATAAATGTTTATAATTGTTGTTGAAGTGACAAAAATAAAAAATAATCTTTTTGGTCTAGAGTTCTGTTCTAAACATCGTAATATATATTATAGCTTTAATGAATTTCAATTTCTATTGTTAAGGATATCGTTAAAAACGAAACTGCTGCAGACAGTGAAAAAAAAGTCATGAGATAGTACGAGGAAACTGAGCATGATGAGGCAAGTATGAATAAAATGTGTACCATAGTAAAAATATGTAATACACATATTTTATGCAATATATACATATATATATGTATGC
>NW_017306081.1:1171875-1177332 GCF_001594115.1 Trachymyrmex septentrionalis | reverse complement strand
TGTGTGTGTGTGTGTGTGTGTGTGTGTGTGTGTGTGTGTGTGTGTGTGTGTGTGTGTGTGTGTGTGTGTACACATATATACGCATGCGCGCGTACACCCACACCCACATCCACACCCACACCCACACGCACGCACGCACACGTATATATATGAAACTTACACAATATAACTTCGTCATCACTGGTACTACCGCCACTTCCAATGCCTGCACCGTCGTTAATCAAAAATTGATCGAATCTATACGATAATAAAATAATACTTTGACCATACGAGTATAACTCAATATTTAAAACAGTATTTCGATCAATTTTATCTTGATACCTCAATAACATTAAATTATTACGATTATAATTTATCATTTTGTGAGAAACAGAGTTCTCAAAATGAATGAAACAAATGAAATAATGATAATAAATAAACGCCGGTTTACTACTAAAAATCATCAATTCAAGTTGTTTCGTCTTTGGAAGATTGGATCAGAGAAATGGTGACATAATGAGTTTTGAGAACCATCTTGCTCTGCGATCGGGAATGTTAGGTGGAAGGCAGGAACGGGGCAGAGGCGATGCAAGAAGTCTCTTCATTTGTTGCGTTCACTTTCGAACTAATCTCCATGTTACAAGTGTTACAAATCATTCGACGCATAATTGTACAATCCAAGATTATATCGTATATTATATACAGAACAATCTCTTAAACCGTTGAAGCTGGATAAAGAACGCGTGATTAAATCTATCTACCGCAATTGAAACTTTCTTCCTTCCATTCGTTTTTCTCGCATCCTATGATTTGCGCGCGAAATTTCGACGTTTTCGCGAGCGCAAGAGAAGATCATCAAAACTCGGATTCAATTTCGCCTCAATTCAATTCTTGTACAAAATTAGTTTCGAGCCTCGTTGAATGCGCATCTTTTGCATCAAGACATACCTGTTGGAAATTCTGGAATTGAAAAATCTAGAATCGTATCTGGCGCGAATGGACCAATCGTGGTAGAGGAAAAGCGTGAGGCGGCTTCGATGAGAGATTGCAGGATTTTATTTTTATCAGCGAGCAGGCGATAGAAATTGAGAATCTGCAGAGAGAGAATCAAAGTATTCGATGATATATATTACTCGTAGCCACTCATTAGTTGAAAGACGAAGAACAAAAATATGCACCAGGCAAAGTAACGAAGTTCTGATGGAAGAATCCCGGTTGTCCTTTCTCGACGACGGAACGCTCGGCATCCTTTTTTAAGTAATTTCGAAACTACCGAACCCCAGAAAGACTCTCCGCGACATCGAGCTTCTCAGATTTATAGGAAAGGATGCAGATGCCAGGAATCGTATCGATTAATCATGTTTGACATATAAGCGATTAAGAAGTTGACATAATTAGAACAGAACATTTTATGATTGTATTCGTTATTCGTCCATCGTTTGTAGCGTTGATTAAAATGATCGGCGCGCGAAAACAGCGTTTACTTTTATCGAAGTCGAAATAATTTTTATGGGTTTACTAAAAAAAAAAGTCTGATAATAACAATCTAAATGAGAGTTATTAAAGCTTGGTGAAACAATTTTAATAAAATGTTTGATTAAAATAACCAAAATTAACTAAAAAAATCAACAAATCATCTTTACTTTTCTAAATATTATCTTACTTTTCTAATTATTATTAAAATAGTTAATTATTATTATTATGTTTTATAATATTTACTAAATATTGCATCAAAATATGCTAAACAAAATAAATTTTGCTATTAACAGACTTTTTTTCAGTACTCTCTTTAGTTTCACTTTTTATTCAACTACTAGGATATTAATAAGGAAAGCACGCGTGGGATATTTCTCGAAATGTTTATATAGGTATTCCAGGATCATAATTTTTCCCATAGGACTTCGAGAAAAAGATGATTCTACTATGACAACTTTTTAATCACGATCTATTAAGATATTTCGCTCGGAATGTTCTCTCTCGCCTGCTTCGAGATTGAAAGAGCGATGCATTTATCTTGCACAGCATGAATTTATAATTGGGCGCAGACACTATGTAGAAAATGTTACATGTACATTTCTTCGCGAAGAGTATAACGTGTTAAAATACTTTTTTAACGTCTACTCGCAAACCGCTTGTTCGCGAGGGAAGTTGAAGTCATCGTTGTTATAAAGTTCGCGATGCAATTGGTGTCGCTCGAGTGTGGCTCGCAATTTTGACGCAAGAGAGATGACTCGATTATGCATCCTCTCCATTTTGCGCATATCACATACACTTATATCTTCGCTAACTGCGTCTGTTTGCGCGATCGAGGGCGGCCACGTTTGGCCAACCGAAGTCTCTCAGCTTTTCACACGAACTTAATTCTCCAGTTCTCATGTTATTTCCAAATAAAAATTCCGAAGAAAATTTAATATAAAGTTCTACGAAATTTTGTATGTCTTTTCGATTCAACGGAAATTAATTTTTCTTAAAATAAAAGAAAACTTAAATAATTTTTATAAAGGCAATTTTACGCCAAAAAACAAGAGATTAAAGCAAACGCGAATAAAACGCGCAAAGAATATTTTTTTGATTGGTCATAATTATTATTTAGTGTCATTCAGTTGTCAGAGAGATAAGATTATTTGAACACTGCTTCTACACATATCTTTTATCCGACTATAAAAATAGTGATGTCATATTTAATTATTTAAAGTAACGCCAAAAGTAGATAATCCTTCATTGGCACGGCAGGAACACTGCACTTGATACAGCCGCAGTTTACAATTGAAACTAAAAAAATGAATCAAAACAAATTGGGGGTACTTATTGCTACAACCAGTAATGAATAAATAAAAATTGTTTATTACAAGCAACGATATTCGGCAATTGATAGTGAAAGTAGAGAGAGAAGAGAATGCCATACCAGTCAAGGAATATACACTATAAAAAATATGAGTGGATTTAACACCCACACCAATATGGTGTGCATCAAACTATATGGATTTTAACCTATGGTGCTAAATCCACATCCATGGTGTTAAATTCACACCATGTTAGTGTTTATATCAATATCAACGCGGTAAGAATTATAAACATGTGGTGTTAAATCCATATCTCTATTTTTTAAATTGTATTTTTCTGCGCGTCAAGTATTCGGGGAACCAGCCCACATAAGTTAAGAATAATTTCTTTTTAATGCGAAATTTCGAGGAGATGCGGCCGGCGACAGAAAGCCAGGAGGCGATATGTATATAGTTTCGTCATACAGTAACACAATCAGTGATTTGAGATGAGATTTGCGCGGCGAACGTGGCCGCCGGAATCTCTTTTTTTTTCTAAAAAAACATAACCTAACCATACGTACAACTCTTGCCGTGTATCTAAGTGCAAGAATCCACTTGTGTGTGCTGAATTGTATGTAAGTGTGTCTGTACTACTGGTAAGTTAACAATCAAAGAACCTAGCTGCAAAATTGAAAAGCTGTATTTTCCCCCGTAATAATGCCGTGCCGCTACGCCATCGTTGACCGCAAAGAATTAACTACACATTACAAATCGTATGTGTTTTAAAACGTTACATCGAAAGTATTTCGGTATCGGTTACAGCCTAGAATACTGAGCAAAGAACGAATACATCAGCGATCAATGATCCATGAACGATCTCGAAGCGCCATTCCCGTGAATTCGATTCCTCTCTCCCTCTCTCTCCTCCTGTTCCTTTCTATTGTTATGAGTGCATAATATAAAAAATCCAATGTAAAGTCTCATGTAGCCGAGATAAGGATAGTCAATTACTACTTTTCCAATCTTTTTAACCGATTTGCGACACTAATGGCAGAAATATAGAAGAACATTACGAAAGACAAGAAATGAAAAGAGAAAAAGAGAGAAAAAGAGATCGACGTTTATACGCGTTTAGGAGCAGTAGCGACTCGAAATGCTTCGTAAAAAATTTATAGAATATATATATACATCTATCTTTCTTTCTGTATGTGTATATATAGGCCTGTTCTTTTTGACTGAACTTTTGCACCAGTTCATCTTTCTTCTTCTTCTTTCCTCCTGAAGAAAAAAGGAAGAAAGATGAATTGCAAAAGTTCAGCCAAAAAGAATAGACCTTATGTGTAGAAGTATATATTATTGCGTATAGGCATTATGTCATCGGTGTTATTTTTTTCGTTTTCTTCTCATCACACTTGCGTTTCTTCCACTGTTATACAATAGTAATAACAATAATAATAATAAAAGGACTAATAATACTAATAATAGTAATAATAATACTTACAATAATAACAATTATAAGAATACGAACTTTGATAATTATCTAATGTCGCCAGCGCAACACATTCTTGCTGTTGTATTTTATTTGTATAAAGAACATGATTACTTTATACGGCGGCTGAACCAAGAAGTATATCTTCATGTTCTTACTTCATGTTCCACTTCATGTTCAATTCCTTAAATTGCTAAGTGATGATATCGCAAAATTTTTTCTTGCAAGTACTGTTACCCGAACATTGTGTAACTAACGTTATTTATAAGCAAGAATAAAAAAGAAGATGTTTTTACAAACGTTTTAATTAACCTGTCGGAAATTGAAAATGTCTACGCTTGAGAACTTTTTTTAAAGTAAAAATTCTGCGATGGACAGATTAATCATAAAATTTCACATTTTCATCTCACTTAACTCTGAGATGCCGATGGGAAATCACAAATCGAAGGCTGTATATCTTATGATGTACAGCATAAGGTGTCTGTTTTAACGTGTAAATATATATAAATAATTATTTGCAATCCAGTGAGTAAAATAATTGGCGTCTAATTGGCGAGATACAGTGTACTTTTTTTCGTTTGTTGCTCTTTGACGCGTAAAAAATCGATCTATAAAGGAACGAATATCGGATTGTTTGAACCGCTAATTCGAGAGCTCGGAAGGAACAAAGGCTCGATCCGAAGCCAAACGTTTAAAGAATCTACATCATACAACGATTTTTAACAAGCGATCATTTAATCCGAATTAGCAGAATAAGTGATCTTTGCGAGTGATCACAAGGCAGCATTTAGAGCATGTACAATTGGAGGAAGTATATGTATGTCATTTTATAACTTGGTGAATATTTTTCTTAGAATTCGTCATATAATTTTTCAGAATTTTTATGTGAATTTTTGTACAATTATCTTTTTAGACAATTTTTCAAATTTTCTGTACGAATTGAAACACATTTCTAAAGTGTTGTGCAAGTTTACATCTTTTCTAAAACTTTTCATTTATGAATTTTAAAATATTCTAAGATTTTTAAGATTTATCATTCTATAATTTCTAAAGAAAAATTTATAGAATCTGAAAAAGTTT
Source organism: Trachymyrmex septentrionalis (assembly GCF_001594115.1). Classification (NCBI taxonomy): domain Eukaryota; kingdom Metazoa; phylum Arthropoda; class Insecta; order Hymenoptera; family Formicidae; genus Trachymyrmex; species Trachymyrmex septentrionalis. The sequence continues at coordinate 1,172,019 of NW_017306081.1, read as the reverse complement.
AAAATATTTAACTTATTTTTTCAAAAATCTTCATAAATTTAAGTATTACAAATTCTTAAAAATATTGAGATAATATAAAAATTTTTTCAACAAGATTAGACAAAAATAAAAAATTTCGAACTCTCTCTTCTTCGTTTTGATATT
>NW_017306081.1:1168545-1171775 GCF_001594115.1 Trachymyrmex septentrionalis | reverse complement strand
TATATATATATATTTGTTCTAATTCGGATAAAGAATATAAAAAAATTATTTCGAGATACAGACAGCTTTTACATCAAGTTATTATTATGTTTTTGGACCTTGTGCTCCCTTCAACAGTACGCGCTCCTAAGTTTGCCTATGAATGTCTTGTTACATTCTTTACAATTCAGCTGCGAAGTTTCGAAGCTAAACGTGACTATGATATCAATCGGATTAAGAACAAGATTTCCTACGAAAGGATCGAACGGCCTCGGTCGCGCTCTTCCGTCGCACTCACATATTGCAGCTCTCCATATCTCGTTGATCATCAGGACAAATTGATCTTCACGGTGATGTCATGGTTGCTAGCCAAATACATAGAGAATAGACTGTGCGATCTGTGTGTCAAAATGGTCGATAAAAGTAAGAGAGAGAGAGAGAGAGAGAGAGAGAGAGAGAGAGAGAAAGAGAGAGAGAGATGATGGTCGTGGAAGACGACCATCTCTATCTCTTTCCATTCAATGGTGTAATGGGAGAGAGAGAATGAAAGGGAGATTGGCCGTCTTCCATTCGATCCCTCTCTTTCATTATTGTCAACCACATTTGAATACCACTTAAGTACGGAGTCGCGCAGTCCATTCTCTATGTCATTACTCCTAGCTAACAGGACGATCTCCCCCGCGCGTGTTTTCCCTTAACTACCATGATCTTGATCAAGCTCGTCCAGTGATTCGAGCCTTGCGATCGGCGCCTCGTTTATCGTAAACTCCCACGACATATCTTCGCTGGTCTGTCTCGAAGAGTCTTGTTGTCGGGATCCACTCGTCTGTCCCCTATTACTATTCTCGTGTCTGCTCTCGGATCGACCCTGTTGCCCCGATGTGGACTCCGTGCCGCCACGATGATTTGACGAGTCCTTGCGCGAGTCTCCGCTGCGTGGACGTTGGGCGCTGCTCCGGTCCTCCGGTACCACACAGCTCCAGGAATCTTCACCCTCTGGCTCCGATCGCTTATTGAACGAGCTGTATCTACCGCAAGGCACGCTTTTGTCAACGACGTGATAGCGCAGCGTTCTGCTGGGCGTTGAATACGGCTACTAAACATGAATGACCGGCATCCATGTTTAGCAACCGACACTAGCAGTGACACATTTTCCAGTCTAAGATTTTTAAATGAAGTTGGAACAAATAACAAGTAATTGCTGCTGAACAGCGAAAATGCGTCACTGCCAGTTTTGCCAATCTCCAATGCAAGATGATTAACATCGTCAGATTAACGTTTTTCAACTTTTTTCAATTCGTGGCATATTAAATAAATAGCAAGTTAAATTTGTCAAGCTATACCATTAGGTGTACACGCTTCAAGTATTCAGCATAGGTCTTTTAGATTATATTTACTATTGTACAATTAATACGATGTTCAGAAATAAACAGTAAAATTCTAAAGTTTCAGTTTTTATTCTTTTAAAAGCGATATTATGATGACAATACTTTGGTTAAAATGAGAATAAACATAATTTAGATAATTTTCATAATTTTACAAATATTGTTTATTTTGCGCCTTATTTATTTTTTTATAAGACATGTTAAAACGTATCGTGTTACTTGTAACGAAAATGGAATCGCGTAATATCGTATAACAAAATGGCATTTTTTTAAATATAATATCGTCGAAACTTGACGATGCTATTTATAGCAAAAAAGTTTAAGCTTTTATACTTTGCTTTTATACTTTGCTTTATACTTTTATACTTTTATAAAACTTCAGGAAATTTTTTTGCTGTAGCATATTCGTCAAGCTTCACATAAAAAAAAACGCATAATTGTGCGATATCATGTAATTCCATTTTCGTTAATAAGCAACATATATCTTAAAATTTTAAGCTGCTCCAAACTGAAAGAATGTAGAGTCTCATCAATTGGAGTTGAAGCAAGAAAAGGACAAAATAAAAAATAATCAATGGTTACCTATAGGTTGTGCAGAGTTACTAACATAAAAAGAATTGCAAATAAGACTCGAAGTAAACAATATTTTAAAAATTATAGAAATTATCTAAATTATATATTATGTGTATACTTTTATTTTAACTAGTGATATTGCTATTGCAATAAAATTATATTTAAAAGAATAAAATAAGAATTAAAACTTTAGAATTTTACTGCAAGAGGTCTGTCCTAAAAAGTATTAAACATCTGTATATACTTTTGTCCTTGTTCTCTCTCTATTGTGGAAAATAGATATTCAATATTTAGGGAGATCTTATCTTAAAGAGTACCTTCACCAAGGTCCATGATCAGCTGTTCAGTTGACAATGATACGTAGTTGTGTGAGCGTCGAAAACTCCGCATGTTCATTTCACAATGACCGAGTGAGTCGAGAATTTGCATTAAATTTTTTTTACTAAATACGGCATTATCCAACTTCGCTAACCCTTGTAAAGTTCAAATATAGTTCAGCGTGACTTCTGATTATTTCCTAAATTAACTCTGGAGAAATGTTGTTGAAATTATTTCACGTTATGGAACACTTTTCAGCAAAATTTCAACATTTCAAAAAAGTTTCAGTTTAATTTCAACGATTTTTAGCTGAAAAATTCATTTTCGATAAAGTTTCAGAAAAATTTCAACAAAATTTTCAGACAAATTTCAACAAGAATTTCAGAGAAATTTCGGTTGAATTTCTGTGATTTTTCAGTATGTTAGCTGAAAAATTCACTTTCAATGAAATTTCAGCAAATTTTCAGCAATTTCGCTGAAATATTCCAAAACGTGGAATAATTTCAGCGAAACTTTTTCACCAGGGAAAAAATTCGATATTGAAAAATAAATCTAAATGCGAGGAAGCTGTTGGCTATTATAAAAAATAACTTCCAGAAGAATGGACCGCTGAAAGAAGATTGTTTCGAAAGAATACTACATTGAAGGCGATATAGACCATGTCACTCTGGAAAAACTCTTTCTCATGGAGGCAGAGGTTGAATATATTTTTGGGACCTCATATTTATTTCTGAATATTGTGTTAATATAGTAAATAATCAATTTCATTATTTTATTGCCGACCATATATTTATACTTTTTCACTTCCTTTTACTTTCTCTAAAATTTTCGTGGCATACTTGATTGAAGATTTTTCGTGGCACACTTGATTGGAGACTTTTTGTGGCACAATTGATTAAAAAATCCTAATTTAGATCAATTTTCTATACTAATACTAGATCAACAAATTTCTCAAAATTGATTTATAACAGAAAC
>NW_017306081.1:1168099-1168445 GCF_001594115.1 Trachymyrmex septentrionalis | reverse complement strand
TTAAAAAATCCTAATTTAGATCAATTTTCTATACTAATACTAGATCAAATTTCTCAAAATTGATTTATAACAGAAAGAACTAATCTTATCTCTACAAATCTTTATACAACATTTCTTTTAAAGTAGTTCCCTTGTGCACTATATCAATTTTTCCACGTTTGTGAGAAGCATTCCTGAAAACCATTTTTTGATAGGTTTTTTAGTGTTTTTATCACATTTTCAGTGATTCTTTTGTGCGCATATAATCGCATATAATCGTCTCTTCAGAACTTTTTTTAAGTGCAAAAATAGGAAATAGTTAAGCGATGTTAAGATCAGAAAATATGGTGGATGCTTCAGTGATATG
>NW_017306081.1:1159044-1167999 GCF_001594115.1 Trachymyrmex septentrionalis | reverse complement strand
TATAATCGCATATAATCGTCTCTTCAGAACTTTTTTTAAGTGCAAAAACAGGAAATAGTTAAGCGATGTTAAGATCAGAAAATATGGATGTTTCAGTGATATACTTAGCAAGTAGTAACGTACTGCTCAACATAAAAGATTTGTATGTTTTAGATAAACTTTTTGCAAACAGATCAACTTTTTTTTCTTTCTCTACAATCAATATAAACAGAAAAAGAGGAAAGATAAACCGTGCAAAAAAAATTCAGATAAAAAAAAGAACAGGCTTATAGACCAGTATTCATAGTCGGTTCTTATATTCAAGATCGTCTTAAATATAGTCATAAGATGTCATGAACCAATCAGAAAGCCGTATTAATATTTCAAAACGTTTCATAAGACGGTCTTAAAATAAAAATCGATTATAAATAGCGACCCTAGTGACCGATGTTATCATGTAAATGTCATGTTATCGTTTGTAGAAGAAATTAGCTGTTACAGACTTATTTTTATTATGTTTTCTCTGCATTCTTGTCATTACAGAGGATTTCGATATATATGAAAGAATAATAATTCGCGAGCGCTGAGGAAGTCATATTGCAAATGCGATCACAGCACTGAAAGAACTGGAGATCGAAAACTAGTTTCCAGGAATATTTCTAAACTCTTTACAAATGTGGGCTGCTTAAAGGAACTACTTTGAAAGAATAGTGCAAATAAAGATAAGATTATAATTATTTCTGTATTATAAATCAATTTTGGATATTTTTTAAACTTACTAGTATAAGATAAATTAAAATCCAGGCCAGTTTCCAGTATAAAAAATAGAAAATTATCTAGATTTTTGTACCACGTTAAAAATTTCTACTCTCTAAAATTTTTAGAGTGAATTTCAGTCTGAAGAGTTAAATGTCACCTTTAAAAATTAAAAATTGAGTCACTCTTTTTCAATACTGGCTCAATTTTCACTCTTCAAAGTGAGATTCCATTCAAAGAATTTAGAGAGTGCAATACTCTTTACTAAATTACCTACCCACTCCGGTATTCACCCCTTCTGAAAGCAGCAGGTTGGCTGTGCCAGGCATGGGCCTGATGGACCTGTTGTTGCGTGCTAGTCGGTACCGCCAGATCAACCGGCTGGCTGTGCGACCTCGTGGGCCCGGGCCGACCATTCAGTGCCGTTTGTAGCGCCGTCGCGAGTGCGGATGTGTCCGATGTAACGGTCAGCCGCGATGTTCCCGATGATGTGGAGGTCGGATCTCTCATGGGAGCTCTATTACAGAAAGGAGCGAAGCTCGGATCAGTGAGTCGACAAGCATACGGCTAATTTTGTTTTCATAAGAGAACCGCTAAGGATAGTCGAGCGAGATATATACTTAAAGCGTACGTGATTATGTACAGTGGGATATTCGAGACAAGCCTCTAATCTTCTAAGTTTGATCCCGAGCAGTGTCACGGGCCCCGCGCGCTTGGGACTACCGGCCGCGCAGTGGGATCGATCATTGACGTCGGCTATAATCGATGAAAATTATAAATGAGAAACAATCATGAGAATAATCTATCTAAACGTGCATGGAAAATGATTTATCCTACCAAGAGATCGGTTCCGTCAACGTCGATTTCAATCAGAGTTCAATTGATTGCTTCAAAAAAGATAAAAGAAATCAATTAAGATTAAAGTGAACCGAGATTGACGAAATTGTGCCGAAGTGTTTTCTTCTATAGAAGTAAAACTAGTATAGAAGTAGACTAGTCAAATTAATTAGAGACTAATCAGACGTGTGAAGAAAAATACATATCAGCGAGATCAGATAGAAGAAATAAGAAAAGAGAAGTACGTGCAATTAGGTTAGAGAAAAAATATCTTGTAATGAAAAATTATTCTTATTTTAACGCAAATGCTTTTTACTTTTCTCACATTTCTATAGATATTCTTTCTAAATACTGAATGGGCTACGTGAATTGATAAGCTTTCGAAGCGTGCGACGTTAGAGATGATAATCTACAGAAAGAGTATGATACAGTTCTAAAGATTATAGAATCTCAGAGTGGCGGCACATCGCCTCTAGAAAAAAATCTATTTATTTTAAACTAGTTAAATGCTTTATATAAAATTGCAGTTTAATAATACGATCCAATTGTTAATTATGATTATGATTGTGATCGCGAAGGAAAAATTTAGAATCTTCGTGATGAATATATATGTTAACGCCTCGTGCCGTTCGCTTAGACTCGATTTCCGTGACACTGCTCGCAAAAGAGTTCAAAGAAGAATACGTGATGGTGGTCACCTTCGGAACTTGTCCAACTTTTCCAAAATAAAAGACGCCGAAATCAAATGCAACTGATCCAGGGATTTCGAAAGAAGGCTTTTCAAGAATAACAAAATATCGATTACTTTTTGCGGGTCAGATTTCAGGATTCGGAATCTACCGCGTGGAGTACCCGTGGAGTATCGCAAATCCTCTCTACCGCAAGATTGTTGCTGTCGCATACGACAGTTGCACGCGAGACTAATTTTAATAATGAAATTCAATGCACGAGAGAGGTACGCGATTTGAATAATTACAGCGTTGGCTATTATAAAGTACCCTTAATTTATTGCATTTTCTTAGAAAAAATGGTAATAAAAGCCAAAAAAACTAACAAAACGTTAAAATTTTTATAAAAATAAATATTATTTTTCAATAAAATTGTTTTAATATATTTTTCCTTAATAGAATATTTACGCAATGTGTGAGGGTGCTTTATGATCAAAGCTGTAGAATCACTGGGAATTTAATTCACGGAATCTCATTTACTTCGTTTTTACCTGAACAAGCCATGTGACGTGCTAGGTTGAATCTTCCCATTTCCGTTGCTCGCCGGGATCGTCGGTGGCTGCGGCTCACTTGCCGATCTTTGAACCAATGCGGGTGCACGGTTGCTCTGCCTCGCACCAGCTGGCGCAGTTCCCGGCATCATTTCGATGCTAGAGCTCTCTCTCGACGAGTTGAGAGTCTGTTGGAGCAAACTCAAGATCAATCTGATGTCGCCGGCCATTGAGTGTTCCAACGAAGACACCTGCCGCGACAATTGGTCGATCCTGGCATTGAGCTCCTCCACAGGCCGACCCGGGCCACTTTGAAAGTCGCCTGGAAGAACCAAACGTCTTCATCTCGCGGCAATTCGACTTGATTGCAATCAAAATTCCTACACAGCTCACCTCACAATAATTCAACATTTCATAGTGCAATACCGATATACGCGATTTTTGATAATGAATGATTTTTAATATGATGATAGCATAAGATGGCGGAATTTCATATCAATTAATGTGAATGAGACAAATGCTCTAAAAAATATGGGTGTGGATTTAACATCATAGATGTTAGATATAATTTTACCATTAATGTTGATGTAAACATCAATGATGTGAATGTAATACCATGCAATTTTTATATAATTTTCATATTTATTGTTGATACCTTAATGGAAATTTCTTCCTGAATTGTGACGAATAATGATGAAATATTATTGAAATTGTAATGAAAAATGATGAAATATTACCGAAATTTATTGAATTTCATATTAAAATTTCTATTAATTGACCTACTTTCAGTATTATTTCATTAAAATTTCATTAACAATTCAATCTGAATCATTAAGATTACAGCGAAAATCATTGAACACGAGGACTGTAATGACGAATTATTCAACAAAATTCATTAAAATTCAGTATTTTCCATAAAAATTCAATATTACATGTAAGTGAATCATAATGAAAGTAATCCAAATCGCAATCTTAAAATTAGAAAAAAATTAACGATTTAATACATTTTAAGAAATTAAAAAAATTATTTACATTTTATATATATCTTTACATTTCATATCATTTTCATATATACATTTTTTTACTTTTATTACATATTGATTTGATATATTTTTAAACTTAACAATCAGTATTTATCCATTTATATATAATTTAATTTCTTTTTATAGAAAGAAATTAAATAAAATAGTATTATTTTATTTAACTTCTTTCTATATAAAAAGAAATTGTACTTTAATATTTCTTTGCTTTCATAATTAATATGTATATCAGCAGAATATTTAACAATTTTTTAACTATTATACGAATTCAAACTTTTTGGTACAATATTTCAGCAAATTTTATTATAGTTCAGCAAATTTTATCATATTTCAGCAAATTTCATTACAATCTTTCAATTATTAATTCCAATATTTTAATTATCCTGTTTCCGTTTTTGATAACTTTCATTGATAAATCTGTAAAAATATTGTATATTTCATTCCCATTTCATTACTTTTCAGATATTTTCATTAATTTTCCTCAAAATTCATAATATTTCAGTATATTTCAGTGAATAATAAATAGTAGAACTATTACATGCCTTGCATTATTTTTCATTTTTTTTTCATGCATTTTCAGTAATTATCTTTAGGATTCATGATATTTTAATATAATTCAGTGTTCAATATCTGCGAAATTAGTATGAATATTAAATATTTTTCATTAATTTTCGGTATTTTTCATTAATCTTCATTAATTTTCATTAATTATCGTTCAAATTCATAGTTTCAATATTAAAAATATTATTCATGATGAAAGAATTTCTAACAATATTTCAATCATTTTCATTTCTTATTTCAACAATTTCATTGTTGAATCTAACAATTTCAGCGATTTTTTTCCCATCAGAGTATAAACATCAACATGTATGGATTTAGTGAACATGTAATGATTCTATGAACTTTATAAATCGTTATGTTAAATCCGCACCCATACTTTTTAGAATAAAAGCAAAAAGTGATGAAGGTCGCGGGGTAAATATAGATAATGAAATTAAAAGAAATGAGGCCCCTACCATGAGAATGAGGATGCTGCGGGGGCGATGGTGTGGTGTAGTGGCTTGACGTTGTCGAAGTGGGATGAACGACGTTTTGACTGAGGCAACTCTCGCCGGCGGCGGAACTCCGGCGCGCTGGTTTCGTCGGTGGCGTGGTCACTAGGTTTTAAACGCCACCGGTGAGTACCACGAGTATGGGAGTACATTACATAAATTAGGTGCTACTATCGCATACACATGTGCAATCGCGCTGCAAAATACTCTCTACTACGTCGCGGTTAAGAATTAATATAGATGAAACGACAGTCGTACGTTCTCTTCGGGGTTCTGGCGAGTGGTGTAGCGAAAATACGACAAGTCAGGGATGACTTTAGATGCAACGAGCTCAGGCCAATCTACTTCAGAATATTCCGAATGTACAGAGTACTTACTTTGTTTCGCAAGGTAATCGTGACTCGTAAGCGGCTGCAGATGAATCTTGTGCTGACGTAGATCCGGTATACTGCGCTTGAGATGGGTTAGCATGCCTGAACAACCAGGTTTCAAGGTGTTATCGAATTTGGGACTCAAACAAGAAGCAATACGCTTAGAAGAGGAGAGAAATAAAAGAGAGATACAGCTGGATGGAAGGAAAGAGGGAAGTCTTCGTAATAAATGTTAAATAGATTGAAATAATTTATATGTAATGAACTACATCGAGCTGGAGGCAAAATGCATTTTAAGAAGCCTACAAGAAAGATAAAATGCTTTTGAAATTATTACAAATTGTAAGCGGATCTTAAATACATTGATTCGGAGATTCAGTTTATGTTGCACATTTAGCGCTAAATACATAGCCTTGGCTAAAAGTATAAAGCATTCTCACAAATTGACGTAAATGTTCTATATTTAATGAAAAATATTATAGATTAAAAATAATTTTATTGAAGAATATTTATTTTTACAACAATTTTAACATTTTATAATTTTTTGTATTTTATTGTTGCCTTTTCTAAGAAAATGCAATAAACTGAGTGCTCTATACATCTAATCAAAACTATATAAATAATAATAACGATGTAAAGACTCTTAAATATAATATAAATAAACAAACAAATTAAACGGCGAAAGAAGAGTCATTAGGTTAAAAAACATTTAATTAGTTAAAAATATTAAGCGAAGATACATGAACAAATACAGAACGGCGTATATAAATGTATGAATGTATAAAAATGTATAAAACTATAACAAGTTTCGGCTGCGAGATTGAGCCCTCTTCAGATGTAAAGCGCGAGAAAATAAACAATAAGTAAAAAATCAATAAAAAACAATTCATGTCGCAATTAACATAAAACGTAAAGAAGTAAAATTCAGATGGATCTCAAATATACGATTGAGCAAACGAGATGTCCATTATCAAAGCCAGATCGCTAAACAAGAACGAAAAAGAACTTGTAAGAAAAAACAGACTTTAACAATTAGAAACGCCGCAATCACGATAAAATCGCACACTTACCAGCAAACCCGAACAAATCAAAATAATCCGCCGCACATGCAAAGGTGAACCATGTGTATGTGGTGTGGCAAGACTGCACACACCGGAGCCGGACATGTCGGTGTCGCTCACGACGTGACCGCTCGCTTAAACGGAACACAACGCACTGAGAGAGGAGAGGAGACGGGCCGACAAAATCGAAAATCATACTTTGTTTATGATCGGTAGATACGCTTTGTGGAGATTTTCGGTGTCAGTTTGTAGATTCAGACTGTTTTTTTGTTTTTTAATATGCAACATTTCAGAGATTAGCCGCTTTCTGTAAGAAGGTTCTTCATCCAGGATTTGCACATCGTCCCATTGAAAATCATGATCATGAAGAAGTCTATGCTCGGTAATGACGGAGCGGGCAGAAGTTTTGTATCTAATATGGTTACGGTGTTCCGCAATTCTAGTTTTTAATTTTCTGCCCGTTTGCCCGACGTAAGATGCGTCGCAATCATTACATAAAATTTTATAGACGACATTATTTTTCGATGTACGAGGACAAGTGTCCTTTTGGACTCTGATGTACTTGCTCATCTTATTGGGGCTGTGGAAAGCTACTCTGATATCGCCTTTATTTTTGCGCAATGTTCTGAATTTTTCTGTGTGAGACGGAATGAAGGGGACCGTAAGCCACGAGGTAGATTCCTTAGTAACATCATTTTTATTTTTGACTCCATTAACCAAAGGATAAAAAATTTAATTAAAAAGATACACAACGTACATAACGTCGTAACCGATAATGATGTTACTAAGGAATCTACCTCGTGGCTTACGGTCCCCTTCATTCCGTCTCACACAGAAAAATTCAGAACATTGCGCAAAAATAAAGGCGATATCAGAGTAGCTTTCCACAGCCCCAATAAGATGAGCAAGTACATCAGAGTCCAAAAGGACACTTGTCCTCGTACATCGAAAAATAATGTCGTCTATAAAATTTTATGTAATGATTGCGACGCATCTTACGTCGGGCAAACGGGCAGAAAATTAAAAACTAGAATTGCGGAACACCGTAACCATATTAGATACAAAACTTCTGCCCGCTCCGTCATTACCGAGCATAGACTTCTTCATGATCATGATTTTCAATGGGACGATGTGCAAATCCTGGATGAAGAACCTTCTTACAGAAAGCGGCTAATCTCTGAAATGTTGCATATTAAAAAACAAAAAAACAGTCTGAATCTACAAACTGACACCGAAAATCTCCACAAAGCGTATCTACCGATCATAAACAAAGTATGATTTTCGATTTTGTCGGCCCGTCTCCTCTCCTCTCTCAGTGCGTTGTGTTCCGTTTAAGCGAGCGGTCACGTCGTGAGCGACACCGACATGTCCGGCTCCGGTGTGTGCAGTCTTGCCACACCACATACACATGGTTCACCTTTGCATGTGCGGCGGATTATTTTGATTTGTTCGGGTTTGCTGGTAAGTGTGCGATTTTATCGTGATTGCGGCGTTTCTAATTGTTAAAGTCTGTTTTTTCTTACAAGTTCTTTTTCGTTCTTGTTTAGCGATCTGGCTTTGATAATGGACATCTCGTTTGCTCAATCGTATATTTGAGATCCATCTGAATTTTACTTCTTTACGTTTTATGTTAATTGCGAAATGAATTGTTTTTTATTGATTTTTTACTTATTGTTTATTTTCTCGCGCTTTACATCTGAAGAGGACTCAATCTCGCAGCTGAAACTTGTTATAGTTTTATACATTTTTATACATTCATACATTTATATACGCCGTTCTGTATTTGTTCATGTATCTTCGCTTAATATTTTTAACTAATTAAATGTTTTTTAACCTAATGACTCTTCTTTCGCCGTTTAATTTGTTTGTTTATTTAAAACTATATAAACTCTCATCTATTCACTAAAATTTTCTTGTGAAACAAATAAAACTTAAGATCAGATGAATTTAGCGCTACTGTTTGCATTTACGGATATATTTAGCGCTAAATGCGTTAATGCGAGCACAAATGTTTGTGATCAATCTTTACAAGGAATCTTGCTGTTAATTAATGAACAAAGATCAAAAACATTCGAAGTGAAGATCTTCAGTCGATTATATTAAAAGAAAATACTTTACTGTATAGAGGATCTATGTATTATATAGAGAAGAGTGGCCTAAATCGGACCATATTCTAAATAAAATCTTTTTAATTTAAATAAATATAATTAAGCAGATTTGCGTGCTATTTATAATGTAAAATCTTTATAAGACGCCGAAAATATGACAGCAGTTTGACAGTTCTCTGTTATAACATTCATAGAATAAATGCAAATATGTATTTTCATCGTGCGACAATTTTTTTAAAAAAGAAAATCCTTGTAAATTATTATTTAAAAGGAAGGGTATCAATAAGGCTGTTTTTTGAACGTCAGCATCACTTCAAACTGTGCTATTTTATTTCTCTCAATGGAACTCACAACCCACTAGAACTGTTGTTCAAGCAATTTAACTGAGTGAATTGGTGCTGAGAATGAAGCATTTTTACATCGCATGTATATGGGATATCATGCATAGTTACAGTGTCTGTTTCATTTCACTCTATTATCAATGAGCCCCCATCACTATACTTTCTCAAAAACTATTCGTATATATATATAT
>NW_017306081.1:1150601-1158983 GCF_001594115.1 Trachymyrmex septentrionalis | reverse complement strand
ATATATATATATATATGTGTGTGTATATCAAAGCGGTTATTTTATCTCTTTGCCATCACATTGAAATCGAGCTCTGTATTAATCAGTACATTTTATTTTAATCAAATAAGTAATAATATTGCTCATAAAAAAATTGAATGATGAAACTGTAGTTTAAAGTTGACTTAGAGAATTCGGCACATTTAAAAAATGTGATAAATATTAAGGAAAAGCTACTTTTTTTATATTATCTGTGTGCTTGTAAAACTTAAAAAAACGGCAAGTTTTTAATTTGGTTTCATCTTATCTAATCAGATAGATTTTTAAATCGGTTCCATCTTATCTAATCAAATCTTCGTTTTCCCCTGGTACAACTCAACTCGATGATACAACAGTTACAATTTTTAAAAATAATATTGAATTCTTGTAATTCAATATCTCGATTATTAATAATTTAATTAGCGTTCTCAACGTAGATTTTAGTATTATGTGCTATTTATGTTCATTTAATTACCGATTGTTCTTCTCTTTTCAACTGTTTTCTATCACAGCATTTTACAGAGTAGGTTCAGCACAAGCGGAAAAGTTCTTTCACTTTATTTAAATCGAAATATTCTGAAATTACTAAATAACGCATAATACTAAAATCTACGTTGACAACGCTAATCGAATAAGAAAGTGATAAACTAATAAAATAAGAAAAGTAATCGCGAAATCAATTAAAATATTTTTATTTGAATAAAGCGAAAGAGATTTTTTTACTATTACTATGTGCCGAATACCACTCTAAAGCGTTAGAACAACTGTTAAATAAACAATTAAAGGCAAGGAACTTAATACAAAAAGATATGTTTGCATTTCTCAATTGAACTACAAGCTGGAATTTAGTAGTTCTGCTCCAAGCATGAAAAACAGTATAAAACTAGTGTTACAAGAATTCAACATTATTTTCACAAACTGTAACTGTTGTATTATCGATTTGAGTTGTACCAGGGACAGACGGAGATCTGATTAGATGAGATGGAACCGATTTAAAAATCTGCCGATCCTTTAAGTTTCACAAGCACACAGAATAAGAAGTAGCTTCTTCCCAATATTTATCACATTTTCTAAATGTTCTGAATTCTCTAAATTAATTTTAAACTACAGTTTCATCATTCAATTTTTTATAAGCAACATTATTGCTTACATATTGGGTCAAAATAAAATGCACTGATTAATACAGAGCTCGGTTTTAATGTGGCAAAGGGATAAAATAACCGCTTTGACATATTTTATATTATATATACGAGTAGTTTTCGAGAAAGTATAGTGATGGAGACTCATTGATAATAGGATGAAATGAAACAGATACTGTAACTGTGTGTGATATCCCATGTAAATCTGCGATGTAAGAATGTCTTATTCTCAGCACCTAATTACTTGGACAATTCTAGTGGGTTGTGAATTCCATCAACAGGAATAAAATAGCACAGTTTGAAGTGATTTTGACGTAATCTAAAAAACGGCCTTATTGACATCCTTCGTTTGAAAGGTAGTTGATTTAAGATAATTAAAGAGTGTAGAATTCAAAAATATCAAGTGTTTTGTGATCACTTTTGCGATTTATTGTAAAATTTGTTCCAAAGTTTGAAAGGACCCGTGTCCAAATCGGACCTACAGTACAGTAGATAACTTTTAAGTCCGGTTGTCGGCCGACCAAATCTGGTCCAAGGAATTAAATCAGTAAAATATTATGAGTTATCAGACTCAGATTAATTGAGTTTATTGATTTAAATTCTAATATAAATATAAATTGTCAGTAATTTTTTTTTCTAAATAAAATTTTTATATTTGATTGTCAAATTGCTCGTTTTTACTCAATACTAACAAAAATACATTAAAATAGTTTAAAATTCTATCTAAAAGTCCATAAAAATAGAAGTGTCCGATTTGGACCAGGGAATGGTTCGATTTGGAACCAATAATTCCAAATCGAACCAGAAAAAGCGTTTTTATATAATATTTTCCATTATAGTTCAACACAGGTGAAAGATATGTCAAAATGATCTGAAGCAAAAATGAAGGGAATTAAATGATCTTTCCAACGGCACCTTCGGTTTTATGATCAGACTTTATTTACGATTCACACCTTATAGAAAGCAAAAACTGCAAACAGGTCCGATTTATCCCATTCTCTCCTATCATGCAATAAATAACATTCCTCAAACAGAATAGAAGCAAACACGAGAGAAATCGGAACATTATTTTCTCGAAACGAGACCGAATAAAAGAAATAATGATTGCTCACCAGTTATCGAGTTTAAGGTCGAGCTTCTTTGTTTGGGCTCGTCGAATTCTAAATTCAATGGTGTCACGTCTTGACCCGCCTTGTCCGTGCTAAACTCTAAGATACCATGACCGCTTCCTTTATCGCTGCAAGATAGAAAAGTAGCTGATCAATTAATCTGTCATCTTTGGCAGTAGTGTGTTAATTTATGAGCTTTTGGAATTTAACTCTAAGACACTGATGTGTCGGGGCACTTGAAAACGCCACAATTTAAAAAATTAAAAAAAAAGAAGTTATTTAAATTAGTGCATATTTGTAATTTTGCAATTTTGTAAAAAATCATTATAAATAGCGACTGTCATTAACAATATACGTATCGGAGTATGCCTTTTTTGTAATAACAATTTAGTAATAATATCACAATTTTTTATACAATAATAATATTATAATAATATTGGAAAAATCGTTTTTAAAAAATAACTTGTTATTTTTATGCGATACTTTATAAACGTGATTTATTCGACCCTGATATAAAAAAGAAATAGATAAACTTTCATTTTCGTGATTATGCATATTTTATGTTTAATATAAAAGTACGTATAAATAATATAAATGATAATAAATTGTATGTATAAATAATAATAAAATTAGAAACCAAACAATGAAATGAATACATCAATACGAGAAGCATCATTTACGGTCAAGCTTTCTTAAGGAAAAGAATCATTGATCAGATATTGTACTATGTAATAGAAATATTACAAAAACCACACAAAAATATTATAGTAACGTAAATATTACAAGAAATTGTGTGATATTTTCGCACTATAATCAGACGATTACAGGAAAAGTAGTAAACGTATTATAAGATAAATATTCAGGCTATAAACTATTGCAGGCCGAATGCTACACAGACAGTAATGTTGTATAACTATATG
The DNA here is from genome assembly GCF_001594115.1 of Trachymyrmex septentrionalis. NCBI lineage: Eukaryota > Metazoa > Arthropoda > Insecta > Hymenoptera > Formicidae > Trachymyrmex > Trachymyrmex septentrionalis. Next base: position 1,155,797 of record NW_017306081.1, on the reverse strand, counting down.
TATATATATATTAGTGCGGAAACTAAAAAAAAATCACAATGTTTCCCAAAGTGATCTCCTCCTTCTAATATCATTTAACTTTTGTTATTATCATCTGCGGTCACTCTCCAAGCTATATAAATTTTCAGTTAGCATTGCTTTCTGCGAGTGGTCACCCATCCACTACAACCACGCCCAACGTTGCTTAGCCTTTAAGATCGTATGTACATGACAATTCGTGATGTTCCCTGATGTTGCTTGAATATTTCTCGTTTATAGAAACGTAATTATGCTAGATCAGTTCAATAGTTGTCAAATAGAAACATGTATAATAAAAATATATTTTTTTCATAAAAATAAAATTATAGTTCTTCTATACTCATTTTTACGTATACGCGGCGGGACATTACAGTTTAAAGATTAATGTATTCATAGATTCATGTGTAATCTTTCTATTATAGTAATTTGCTCACTGTAATTTTTGTATTATATTATAACTTATAAATTGTAATAATTATACGCATGTAATTCACACTGTAACATTATTATTAGCGTGTAATCCTATTACAAAAATTTACTGATTGCAATATTTGTATCACATTAACTACATGCATGTGATCCGTTGTGTGTAGTAATTTAGCGCGAGATAGTAATCGTACGGATTACAATATCTGGTCAGTAATTTTTCTGATGTTAAACTAATACATATATGTATTTAAATGAATTTATCTCAGAAATATATCTCGGTCAAAGTAATTTATTAACGGTTAATTGAGAAAATTGATGCGATAAAAGGTGATGTCTTACTAATCATCCTGGTCGTCCTGCAAGGAATCTTGTCGACATGTGGGAATAAGATTTGTGCCAGGACCACCGGGTCCTCGACGATATCTTGGTGGACGGAAAGCGAATCTCCTGGCGTCGATGTCGACGTCGGTCGGAGTACTTACAGGAAATCTTGCTGATATTGGGTCGACACCAGCCTGTTCTTCCTGAAAATGAAGGGGCGCAAGTTAGGATCGTATGTCAGTCCGATATAAATTGCCGTACGCAGTAGTTAAATAATAATTATAGTAGTTATATATAATTACAACAAAAATATTAAAATTGTAAAATCGAATATAATACATTAAAAAATGTTCCTGTATAAAGGAAAGTACAATTTTTTTTCGCAACTATTTGGAAATCGTTTTCTTCTACATCTTTTTATATATTTTTCTCGTCATTATTGTAATAATGACGCTATACTCAAGAAAAAATGTACATTGACATAAAGAGTGAAATCCTTATTCATATCGTTACGAAATTGATGTCAATTATACTTCAATTACTTAAAAATTAATTCAGAATTGTTTATTCAATATTTCAATGTATCAATTTTTCCTTGATTGTAAACATAGCATCATTATTATAATTTTCGGATCCCATGAAGAAAAATACATAAGAAAATGTAGAAATAAAACGATTTCCAAACAAACGCGAAAAAATGAAAGTTGTATCTTTCTTTTGTCATAATAATGAAATTTAAAGTAAGAGAGAGAGAGGAAGAATTGAATTTATATTAAATTGAAAAATTGCGCGCAAAGAAAGCCAGAAACTAGTACTCACGTCTCGCATGATAAAAGTAATCTCAAGATTCTGGCTGAAATGGTTGGAGAATTCCGGATAAAGAGCTAAGACGTCGAGCAGGTCATCCCGATGGATCTTGTGAAGGTCGCAATATGTAAGGGCGCGAACGTTACAAGATGATTTTCCAACCGTCGGATAAATGCACGGATTCTCGCCGAAAATGTCATCCTTGCCCAAAATGGCCATCACGACGTCCTCCTTCAGAATCTCGATACTGCCGCGGGATATAAAATACAGGGAAGTCAGCACATCCCCTCGATGAACTAAAGTGTCACCCGGAGGCGCGTGTGTCGTCTTAAATTTTAAGGATAATGCCCTGTTTTGCAAAAGGAACAAGAAAATTTTTTATCTTTTTGAATTAATTATATAATGTAAAAGATAATTATTTCTATATACAAAAAGCAATAAAAATAAAATATTGTCAATACTTTTAAGGCTTCCACACAGATATTTTCTTCAATGAAGCTATATACGCAGTTTGAGGATTATCCCTATGTTTTGATGCATTGTTAAATACTAACATTTCGTGAATATTGAAATTCATTTTATTAAGCAACCTGATAGCTTCTTTAGATAAAATATTATTTTGCAGTTTAAGGGGATATTCTACATTGAAATAGGCTATATAAATTATATAATTTTCAAGAATTATTTTTAAAAAGAAATAGGTTACTACACATTACTATGAAACTTTCGTTTCATAATAAGAAAAACTTGTTCAGAATCATGTCTTGGATAACATTTGTCAAGATCAAAGCCACTGGAGGTTATACCTCTTATTTTCATTTACGTAAAAATAAATTTTTAGCAAAAATGAAAATAAGAGGAATAATCTTCAATAGCTTTGATCTTGACAAATGTTATCTAGGACATGATTCTGAACAACATTCAAGAGGTTTTAGCCGTCGGTCGAACACCTTGCGTAATGCTAATGCCGGCGGTACTGTAATTTTCAAGTCTTATAATTTGAAAAGTACTCAATAAAAAATATTATAATGTTTTGAAAATCTCTCAACATCAGCTATTAAATACTGGAATAAAAAGTTAGATGTTCCATTTAAAAAAATCGACATGATCTTGATTTAATCTTGGCGATGCCACCTAAGGTCAAATTGATAAGATCTAAATAAATAGATTAAATAACAGCGGTGTAAAGACTCTTTATGTATAAACAAAATAAACAAAATAAATGGCGAAAAAGAGTCGTCGCATAATATATATAATTAAAGATAATAGTCATAGATACATAAAATAAAATAAAAAGTACAACGGCGTATATTAAAATATAAAACAAACAAGTTTCGGTTTGATTGCCCCATCGCACATACAACATTAAGCTATGTCGAGATCCATCACATTTGCTGATTTCCGCGCGTTAAAAATGTTGCGTCACTGAATGTTATTGATTTATTATTATTTTTTTCTGTTGTATTCTTTTATGTCTTTTATATTATATTCTTTTTACATCTGAGGAGGGCTCAATCCAGCAGCCGAAACTTGTTTGTTTTATATTTTAATATACGCCGTTGTACTTTTTATTTTATTTTATGTATCTATGACTATTATCTTTAATTATATATATTATGCGACGACTCTTTTTCGCCATTTATTTTGTTTATTTTGTTTCTAAATAAATAGATCTTTTTAAATTCTACAACTTTTGTTTGATTATTTTTACGATTGGATCTTATCCTGCAAAAATAAAAATGATGTACGGGTGGTCTGAAACACCCGGTATAGTTTGATTTTTAATTTGTGTGCCTTTTTTATGATGTACTATATGGATACGAACAAATATTTTTAAATACCTATTTTGTATTTAAATAAAGTCTAAGAAAGTTTTATATTAATATTAGGTTGAGTAAAAAGTCATCGCGTATTTTTTAGCTCAAAGTTGTATATACAATATCTTCGTCAATAATGAATGAAATTCAAATTTAAAAAAAGGGTTTTAAAGCTTGAAATCTCTATTTTTAAAAGCTTATCACATTTTTTAAGTTTATATGAGTTTGATAATTTTTACATACCAAAAACTACGAGCTGAAAAAGACGAAAAATTTTCTTCTCACTTTGTGGATTTGTAACGTGTCCAAAACGAATTTGAGAAAATTTTCGATTACCTATCGTGAAAGCTTGATACTTTCCCTACAAAATCGTTTTTTTTAAATATTCCTACGACTTTTGATTACTGAGTTATCGCGGATTAAATAAAAGAATTATTTTGACTTTAATTGCTCATAACTCCATTAAAAATTGTCGTATCGTATAATTTAAAAAAGAGATTTTTAAAGCTGAAACTTTACTCTATCAAGATATATTTATATTGTTGGTAAGAAAGTAATTGCGGTTTTTACTGATAGATGTCTTTTAAAAAAACGCGATGACTTTTTACTTAACCTAATATATTAACTTATTTCATTTTAAGAAATTCGTGTAATTTTTTTTAGTTTTCTATAAACTAGAATACCCCCTTAAAATAATCCCATCAGATTTTCCCATTTTCGGTGCAAATTAGGGGGTAACTACCTTAAACAGCCTTGACTGGCCCCCTCGAAAGCTCGGCAATTGCTTAAAAGATTTCTATTGAGATGAAGACAGATGTCGGCCTGAAGGCACTCGGGGAACCCTTTCAGAACACTGTTCATATCAATTCCATTCGTATAGGTCCACGCGTGTTGAAAATACTCCTCCAATCGTTGGCGGAGCGGATTCGGGATCTGGTGGAACCTTATGAATTCCCTGACCCTGAGCATCTGTGTGTGATACCGGGCGGTACCGCTGTATAGCCTCTGGATGATTGCCGATACGTTACCGAAGATACTAGCATACATCAGAGCTAAAATCGATGTATCATAAAATAAACCGTGTATCCGGTATATCTACTGATGGATTAAGATACTTTAATTTCTAAGAAAAAATCAATGTTAGCATTATTTATTCAAGACTCTATTAAAATTTGAAAATCTAGAATATTATAAAAAAAACATTTAACCTTAACACTTTGCTATAAAATATTTATTGTTCTAATATTATATTTACTTTTGTTATGTTAGGTCGAGAAATCAGGAAGTAAAATGGATTTATTTATTCCTCGCATACAATACATATTAACAAAATATAGGTCATAGCTAAAATACGGTAACTTCGAGCTTCCCATTCTTCCACCAAAACATGAAAAAAATTTCATATGCAAATCCACTATTAGTAAAATATAACTTAAAATGTAGATTTAGTTGCATGACTCTCATAATCCCCCAATCTAAATTCTCTTTTTAGATTTTTATTTGTGGGAACATTTAAAATCCTTTTTATGAAATTCCAATCGCCAATGAAGATATGCTACGCCAATGCATTTTCGATGCTTGTAGCATCATTCGCAATTGCCTCGAGATCTTGAGTGCGATCCATGATCCGACATGTCCAAACGTGTACTAAATGAAATGAGAGACACACTTCGAACATTTATTATAATTGAAAATTGGAAATAAGTAATATTAAATATTAATAAATATTACTTTTTTATTTTCTTCTATTAATAAACATTTTAAAATATATCTCACAATCAGTAACAGTGAATTTGCGGACCTC
>NW_017306081.1:1135427-1150501 GCF_001594115.1 Trachymyrmex septentrionalis | reverse complement strand
TTTTTTTTAATGTAATCGCCCAGTTATGTAATATTTTGTACAATAATTTACATTTCTTTTGATTCCGTCTGCGAAGGTTTTTAGCTGCCACGTAAGGGAAACCAGGACCGGTTGTCCTAAGAGGTTGATTGTCAAAATGTTTATAATTCGATCAGTAATATAAAAAATTTCTTTTTTTTACTATAGATTGTTGATATAATATTAAATAATAATATGTTGTATAAAAGGTTTTGTACCAAAGGCATTGTGTATATTATTTAGAACGATTTTTAAGAAAATGAAAGCACCGTGAATAAATTTTTCTTATTCCCTATTATGTCTGATAAGATTTTAGTATTATCAATCTCAATTTCTTTGTAATCATAGAAAATGATATATTTTAAAAAAATTTTTGCTTTCACATCATTATTGCGAATAATAAAGCTTTATTAGCAGAACTCTTTTACTAAAAACGTCCATTAGATGATTACATGGTTGTTCAAAATGAGCTGAGATCGTAGTTTTAATTAAAATTAAATAACTTATTTGTACGATGATGTATTCAAAAGCAATACTTTTTTTAATACCTAAGGCATATGGTATGTTATAACATATAGTAGTTCAAAATTTTACATCCACTTTTTTCTAAAATTCATTATTCAAAAATTGTGATAACCGGCATCGTTCTCTCCTATACCGCTTCCTAAACTCTAAGATATTGAAATTGATTACTGACGAACCGTTGAAACGCTTTCTTCAATGAACCAAATAAATAGAAATCAGAGATAATAAGGTTAAGATTAAAGGCTGGATGTTGACAGAAATTTAAATTTCAGCAATTTTACTAGAAGAGGGTATAACGTTGGAGTCACTGATTTTAATCAAACTTGGTAAGGATATAGTGCATCCCCGATGTATGCTAAGCAGTAAAGATTACACAGAGAGAAAATAACTAAACATTTACTTACAGTAAATAAAAATAAACTTAATAAACTTAAATAAACTTAATAAATACTCATACAATAAAAAAAATGGCATTTTAAATAAAATGGTTTTTGTATCAAATAAATATATTTTTATATTTAGTAAGTATTTAGTTGATACTATTCAAATAAATAATTTGTTAAAATTTAGCATATTTTTTAGTATGTAGCACACAAAATACATAAACATAGCATAGCTAGCACAAGATCGTATGAACCAATGAGCGTATTATGTAAATCAAAAGATTTGTAAAACGTAAACAAAATGTGTAACGTTAAGCTGGGCGATTATATTGAGAAATTGTATATATTTTGCTAATGTGTACTATACATGAAAAATAAATAATTCACTTTACATTCTGATTTTTCCTCGTAATTTAATTAGTATACATTGTATAATTATTATATTTCTTTAATATTGTTATTTGTAATAAGAAGACTAAATATGTGCGTGCCTATAAGATAGGCTATTGATTCATCGACTCACATCCAATCAACATGACGATTATTGTAAAGATTTTTTCGGCGTCGGTATTCGGTGCTACATTCCCGAAGCCTACGGACGTGAGACTGCTGAAGGTGAAATAAAGCGCCGTGATATAACGACTCTGGAACAATTACAGAATTATATGTTGGGTAAAAGGGTACCACTACTAAGGACTGCGATCTCAAAAAGCGTACTCGAAAGGTACTCGCGCGGATGGCTTACTTTTATACTCGGCCCGCCGGTGTTATTGTGAAAGTAAAACTGATGAGTATCGTTGGCTAGAATGTCGAGCCAACCAACCTTGCTCTTCAGGGTCGGTCTCTCGGCGTTTCCTATGGCATACCTTTAAAAAGCGTGAAATATCGGGATAATGCATTACATCCAAAGCAATATTTTAAAATGTACGGTATGTAATTCGAATCACAAAATCTTCAACTGATAACAAATTTGCGATAAAAGGAGGTGGAGCGCCCACATAGGGTTAGTTAAGGTAAAGTTAACTTTAACTCGATTGAAGAGGTACACAACAGTAAAAAGATCAACTTTAAAAAGATCAATTTTTTTACATTTTCCACAAGATTAATATTGTCTAGACAACTTACAGACATGTATGTGTGTGTTATTAAATATTGATTTTTCAATATTTACATTTTTCAATATACAAAATAATCGATATTAAAACTTTGAACATGTTTTTTTAAATAATTGTTTTTCAAGTGGCGACATCTATATATAATTTAAACAATTTTCGATTGATTGATTTTAATTTTTAAAAGAGCAGCTTCACAAAATAAATAGTTTCGCTTAAGCGTAGTTTTTTTTAATTCTTCGTTTCTGAAGAATGAAATATATTAAAATATATTTAAATGGTCAAAATGTAATAAAATTTTAAAGTTTCTTTTTCAAATCGTTGTCCTATTGTGGAAAAAATTATTTAAAAGAATTCCTACGTTTAATTGAAATTATACTCATACAATTCCAGAAATTTTTAAGAATTTTTCATTTCACATTACAACTTGAGTTTTCTGCATCACTAATGAACCACATGTTTTTTGGACTTGAAACATAGGAGTCTAAAATTCTGTGCAACATACGTTGCAATATATTTATATTTTAACATAAAAAAATTCTTAAAATATCTTCAAAATGTACCTAATCAATATATTAATTCATATTTTGTGTCTAAGATTTATATAACATGACACTTCGCTTCTCTTAGCGCTTTGAGACACTTCTGTGTCTTCTAATTATTTTTTAAAAAATCACAAAAAGTTTTTCTTTAAATCTTTACTGTACCTCTTAATCCTACATTATTTACGTAGTTTTTTTTAACATAATTAAGTGTGGATTTCTGACAGTATATATGTATATCTATTTTTATTGTTCTTTTTTATTATTTAATTAAATAAAGATTAATAATATTCCATATATCTATTAGATAAATTTAAATGCAAAATGTTTTTCTAAAATTGTGAAATAATTACATAAAATATAACTAAAGAAAGTTTAATACTCGATACGTTATACGAATTAAACACGTTGTATTTTCGAAAATATACAGATGATATCACTCACCATATACACGCCATCCAATGAGCAATAAGAGCAAAAGTGGCCATTAAAAGTAACAAAACGGCAGCGCCATATTCGCTGTATCTGTCGATCTTCCTGGCCACTCTGACAAGGCGCAGCAGACGAGCCGTCTTCAAAAGTCCGATCAAGGTCGTCGTCTGAAAATGATAGATCATTTTTTCTATCTTCTGAATATGTGAGCCCGCGAACCTCAGTCTCACTGTACAGAAATCGGCCTTATTTAATGCTATCCATCACTTAAATGATTGATATTTCTTATGATCTTTTATTTTCATAAATGGAATTGTTCACACAAAAATAAAACGTGCTTTTGTAACACGGGCGTGTCTTTGTTTGCATAAATGACGTTTATATTATATATAAAATTAATTAAAAATATTTCGGAAATGCACTAATAATTTTTTTGTTTTTCTTTTTTACAGAGACGTGATTACTTTTATATAAATTAAAACCGTAAGGTTTGCCGCATCCATATGTGACGGATCATTTCCATTAAACTTCAATAAACAGACATTTACTTGAAACCTAATTATCTGATATTTATGTAAAGGCCATTTCCATGTTGGAAGTGTCACTCTCGCCGGAAATCGTCACTTCAGTTGCACATCAATCGCTGAAGCCGGAGATCGTGGTTCGTCGGAATATCACGATATGCGCGTGACATTTCGTCGAGTCCCAAATACCAAAGTTGAAGTCGTTGTCTTCACGGTATGTTATTTCTTGGTACCAATCACAAAGCTGGCATTCGAGGATTAATTTTTCAATAAGTTTGAAAAGCGAGAAAAAGATTTTCAATAATTTTCCAGCGAGAATAAACGATATTATTTTATAAGGGTACCTTTTTTAATGGTACTTTTTAGATAAAGTGACGACCTCCTTGTTGCGGAGTTAGTTGTGATACTCGTAAGTGAGGTCGAGTTTCGATTCGAGTCACTTACGTCCTTTTTTTTTACGTAGTTTCAAGAAAAATAAAAATTTTAAATGGTTGAAATATATTAAACTGTAGTGCGAGCACTCTTGATATATCCAGTATGAATAAAATATGATATAATTACAAATCGTCTGACAAGCACAATCGCCGAAATAAAAAGAAAAGCTGGTCATTGAAATATGATAATCTGCGATTGTGTATGTGTGCATTAGCTGTGAAAAAATTAACTGGCATGAACCGGCATATTCATGCGATTCCTCTTCTTACCTGCCAAAAATGCAAAAGCTTTCAATTAAAAAAGGCATTTGTAAAAGCATGCAAACGATATTTTTACGACTATCATGCGGTATGTTCCAGTGGAAATAATTTTCAGTACCATACACTTCGTGTGCGTTTAAAGCAAAGCTTTGAAGGCGATATAATAATTTAAAACAAAGAAATGTATTTTTCGAACTTGAAGTTTCTTAATTCACACGCGACTTAATGCACGTTTAATTACAAGAAAGACAAAGCGTATAAGCGATAGAAACATATAATCACACATACGAAAGTTCTTAGACATATAACAATTGAGGAGGCAATTGTACAAAGAAGATAAATATTATAAAAGTTAGTTTATTTATCTTCAAATCTGTAAAAAAAAATCTGACATAAAAAATTTAATCAATCTGTAACAGGAACATATTTTTTGACACTAAAGGAACATAATAAGTTCATGGAAATTCTCAGTAAAAGTTTTTATTATTAAAACAAAATTAGCAATAGATTCGCGCTAATAAGAGTAATTAAAGTAATGGCGCAGTAATTTAAGCACTTCATATACAGAGTGTACCCACAATTCGTGACCGAAATTTTAATATTATAACATATACCTGACTTAAAAATAAGATAAAAATCCTAATACCAAATTTTGGTCACAAATTGTAGAACACCTTGTATATTTATATTTAATAAACAATGTCGAACATTTTGCTCATGAACTGAGAATGATTTAACATGTAAGCGAAAAGTTCGACATTATATATTAAATATAAATATATACAAATTTATGTTCAAATTATCGCGCTACTACTTCTCATTAGTCCCAATCTATTATTAATTTTGTTTTAAATTAAAAATACTTGAAAAACAGATAATCAGAGTTGGACTCTTGAGATATTAGAACAATATTAAAAGGAAAAATGGGCAGCTAGAAGTTAGAAATCTTATAATCAGAGGTTGACGAAAGCGGGCACAACTTCTGATTGGTTCTTCACCTTGGTCCACTCGGTATTCTTCGGACAGTTTCGTACATTGTCGAAAACGAATGCGAAAAAAAGAAAGAGATAGATAGCTACAAGCAGATAAGTAACCTGTGTTAAAGAGGTTAGATATCATTGCGAGATCTCGGACAAAGAGAAAATTAACAAATTACTATTGCACAATTCGGTCAATTAATCAACTCGATTGGTTTCTTCAAGTATTGTCACGTATTGCCTATCATATATTAAGTAACACTTTTTGCGCACGCGAATTTCATACGAGAAAGCAATATTTGTTATTTCTTTCTATCCGCCATTTTTGGTCTACATTTGCTGAACCACCGACCGACGAGATGCTATTAAAGATCGACATCCTTACGGGAGTTCACGTCTTTGTGAATATTAAAATGATTAAAAGTTAAAAACTGATAATATTGTACTAATTTTATGATTTATTAGTAGACGTAATTATGCACTTATCAATAATACTCGATTTTTTTTTTAATTGTGATTTCAGTATTATCGTTAAAGTTTGATTATCAACAGAAATGATAATTGCAGAGAAAAAATTGTAATTTTTCTCCAATATATAGAATATTATAGCTTTACAAATATACATATTAATTTATGAAACATTTATGTAAAAAAATCATTAATTCAATAATGTATGAGCCAAATATTTATGTTAATAATAACAAATTTGTATCAATTGACGATAATATCAGCGTTTTTTAATTACTTCCGGACCCTTTTTATACCGCCGAAAATTTGCGCAGGGTTGACGATCTTTAATAGTACCTCGTCGGTGGCCAAATTCTGATTATAGGATCTCTACTAAGAGCCTTAAAGCGCGATAGTTAATGCAATTATATTATCAACAAGTTTCAATTCTTACATAGATATAATGATCGAACGTTTCGGCTCAATTCGAGCCATCTTCAGCAGTCTTGCATAATTTAAAGATTCTTGGAACAACACTAAGTAGTCGTAAAGATAGTAACAGAGTGCACTTTATTTAAGGCACTCTCTTAATTGCCCGTTTTTCCTTTTAATATTGAAAATACTTATTGTTACTCTATTATTTTCATATTATATTTTTTGTTATTAGTTACATTTTTTAAGAGAATTTTCAAATTTAAAACTGTGAAAAATAAAATTACAAAACATAAAATTATTTCAAATCATTAGTATTTAAAAATTTGGAAAAGTCCTAGAGTCATCAGTTACGTTTAAATTACGTTCAGAAATTTCATTCAGGTACATTCAGATATCGTTTTACCTTTATTTAACATTCGACTTATAACAAGAATGAAATGATATCTGGATATATCTGGGTAAAAAATTCCTGAACGCAGTCTTATGGGTTAAAATTTGAAATAAAGGATAATTAATTTGGAAAAATTGACTTTCATGAAAAACGAAATAATAACAAAATATTAAACTTTCATTATTCGCTTGCTCTTTCAATCGTTACAAATATGGAACGTAAAATTCTGTCAAAGCGTAAGAATGTAAACACCCACCCACGCACACACACATACACACACACACACACACACACACACACACACACACACACATTAATCGGGAAAAATCCGTCGGTTAAAAAACCTCTCGTTTTCTTAGATTGAGTACAATCACGATCTTGTATAGCTTGCAACAGAGATGTACTAAGATACAAAAGAAGCTCGAGAACAGAACGATCGGACCAACAGAGTATTGGAACAGAATCGAGAGAAGAAATAGCTGAAGCATATACGCGCAGTTGCTGACGAAATCGCGATGAGATATTTCCAATCGAAGTATTCTCATCATATGTTACCATTGCTATTCATGATTATATGCATTTACTCGTGTACAGTTTTCAACAGATTGTATGTTGTATGCGTGTTATATCTCTATGTGTGTGTGTATGTGATTAATTCATATTTTATGAAATTTTATTTCAATCCCCAAAAAAATGATTCGACTTATTTTCTCACTTGTGAAACGTTCTCCATTATCCTTCCAAATCCGTCAATATTTTATGAAATTGTGATTATTAAAAAATACTCAGATATGTGTACTGTTTAAAATTAATGAATTAACGAAAACGTATATGTCGTGTGATGTTCAAATGCTTGCCCGTGAATCGGGCAAAAGCGAATCAGACAAAACTGAGAAATATGATCGATCATAAGCGGTTACATTCGTCCTGCAACTTTAAAAAGAGATCGATTCGCGCGATATTTGAAGGAATAAAACAAGCCTAACGTTAATTTACTTGCTAGAAATCAAATTTGACAAGCTGGATGCAAGAAAACTAAACATCATATATAAATAAAGTACTCGTTGCATATCTCATCTTAGTCGTGCGCTCAATATACGTGATTCGAAGTTTCATATCTAGTGTCTAATAAAAGAATCAACTATAGTTCTCATTAGATATTGATAGCACGAAATTGTTTTTATTCCATACGATAAATCAACGATGACAATACTCGACAGTAAAAATTTTCCGATTTAAGGTTGCTACAGAAAATGAACTGTAAAATTCCTTGACTTTTCCAGGTTTTTTAGATAAAAATGGATAATTTCCATGACCAATATAAAAGATGCAAAAATTTTAATATTATAAAATATGTAAAAAATTTTAACATTTTAAAGGATTGCAGGAAGGCTAGCTTATATTACTAAAACACAAAAGAAGCTTAGTAGTATAATAAAATTTTGAGGGCAAATTCAAGCCAATAAAAAATAAATTAGTATTAGAAAAAAAGAATGCAGTTATGACGAAAAAGGGCGATCATATAAAATTACCGAATAAAATATTAATTTTAATTATTTTTTTTTAATTATTTAAAGTGTACGAATTTTGAATGTATTTGACAAAAACGTCAGATACAATATTTAAACAATTATAAAATTTATTTGGAATAGGAGCAGTTTAAGGGAATTGTGAGCAAAGTTCAAAATTCCAGTCTCTTTTATATTTTTTCCTGACTTTCCGGTGATCAATTTCAATTTCCCTGACTTTTCCCGGTTTTCCCAGTTTTCCAGATCTGTAGCAACCCTGCGATTGTTAGAATTCAAATTTTTTGCTGCAACTGAAAACTAAACGCACACCTGTGCCAATACGCGAGATCGGAGTTTTACTTTTATATTACTGAATATTAATTCAGTCTTTTATGTTGAATCTTATGTAAATTTCGAGAATTTACATTGGCGCAGACGTGCATCTACTTATCAGTGTAGTAAAATTCAAATTCTAATATATTACCGATTTTGCGAGAACGCGCAATAGTACAAACGTATAAGCCGCAATGCGCTTTGTATACATAAACGGTGTAAATTTTACAAATCTTGCACGAATGGCGAGTTAATAAAAAGCGAATCATTATATGATTTCATACAGTATTCCAGAAAAAAAAGAAACATGCACTTTAGTAATTTTAGTATTATATATCGTACATGTGAGAATAGAGTTGATGAAAATCCTGCCTTCTCGCGTGACAGTTTATTGTATCTTTGGAAATGGAAGAAAGTTAGAATTTATTGAAGGAAACTCAAGCAACGATTTGCCATCAACTTTATTCAAACTTCCTCGGCATAAGATGGGGTTGCAGTGATCGAGTGAGGTGTTTGGTACGAGTTTGGTGTGGCGAGTCGCGTGAAGATTCTTGATCGTCGAGATGATATCGCCAAGAAGGGATGGTTGATATTGCAAGAGAGACGGTGCTGAAAGTATTTAAGATGTGTAATATGTGTTTAAGCGGTTTGTACATGAGAAAAAGAGAAAGAGGAAGAGTGAGAGAGAGAGAGAGAAAGAGAGAAAGAGAGAAGAAATTAATAGAAAAAACTCGTGATTGCGGTGGTGATCTTAATCGTTTGGTGTGTGAAAACGGTGTGGATTGTAATCTTCATTAAGTAACGAAAGAAAAGACACGTTAGTAAGGATCTCTTGTGTATATTATGTGTTAACTAACCTCGTCCTTGTCCAAGCCGAGCTACGAAAATGTTAAACTAAGGTTAAAATTTGTTCTTTTCACATTATGAGGGTTATAATTTCACTTTTCAGATCGTTATGATTAAGCGTTTCGCTTAAAATAGGAGTAAGAAATTCATACGCATTCTTTCACTTCTGAAACAAATTGCCGAGATGGATGACTTTATATTAATTACTTTGTTACAGAAACTGCCGATCGGGGATGCAAATGATATTTTGGTCTCTCTTACAGAAACGCGATAAATTAAATTAATTACAGGAAGAGTTATTTACGTTCACCGTTCTTTCCCTATATAGACTACCTTCATTAGCCACCGGTATCGTTCACACAAATCGAGGGGAGAGAGAAAGAGAGAAAAAGAGAGAGAGAGAGAGAGAGAGACAGAGAGATAAATAAAGACCTTATAAGAGAAGTTTCATAAGAAACTCATAAGAGAAAATCCAAAAAAATCACTTAAACGAACAAAAAAAGAAACGATAAAAAAAGTAGAAAAAACTTTGACGAAAACCTGATATATGTATAGTCTAATACTTTGACAATCAGAGCAGAAATTTTCACAGCGACAAACTATATTTACTTACATATTTATGAAGAATATATGCATACGTGTGCGTACAGGTACGAATCAGTTCAAGATAAAGGGATTGCCCATCTATATCAAGTTACGCACGTTGCATCTCGTAATACGCAATTTTATGATTGACATAATTGACACTAAACGTGGCATAATTACTTGTCGGTGAGTTCAGCTATAATTCTGTCTGTTAACATGAATTTGAATGTAGAAATGGAAAATTGAGCCTCACTAGATGACTGATCCATGACGTACGTGTAGCACACGTTCAACGTTGTGTAAAATCGTTCCAGACAGCGAGAAGCCATTAGAACATCTCGTCGCCCGTACGTATACATTGTGTGCACATTAATACGACGACTCGACTAACTCTTGACAAAGGAAAACGAAATCATTCAACACCGAGAGAAATGGTCGAAAATAGGGAGAAACGAACTAAGCACCAGTCCGGTAAAGTCACATCTATGGGCACGTAACTTGGACTCGGCATGTCATCCTAATCATATTTACCAGCTAACACCGACATTCTAGAAAGTTCTGTCTGACAATCTGGCGTTCACGAATCTGTTTTTTTTTTAAATTCTAATTATCTTCGTTGTTTCTGTTCTGATTTGTTTGAATTTAAGGATATGTATACACATAATGTAATCTATTAAAAATATAAAGAACAAATTTTTTATATAATTTCATTTCCATAACTTTAAAAAATTCATAAGTGATAGCTTTAGTATAATCGGAATAAGATGTGATCTCTTGAACACCAGATTCGACTTGGTAGAAAGATAATCTATGATAATATAAAGCGTACAACGGGACTTACCTCGTCAGTGTCCGAGCCGACGAGTAAGAGGTCGAAGGGAATGGCAGCTACCAAGTCGATGATGAACCAACCCTTCAGGTAATGGACGGCAATTTTACCAGGGTGGGAGACCACCTCATCGTTGCTGTTGACGAACGTCGTGCGAAAATTTATGATGATGTCCACGATGAATGTGACATCAACTAAAAAAATATATAAATAAATTGTGTGATATAGAAAAGAAATCAATAACTTTCTAATACTTCTATAAGATACTTACTATAGAATAATTTATCATATAGATTTATAGACATTTGTCATATACTGGGAATAGAAAGTTACTTTTTAAAAGTAACAAATTACGGTTACAAATTTATAGATTTTTAAAAATAACTCGTTACAGTTACCGACCATTCGTTACTTGAGAAAGTAATTTCTTTGTTACTTTTCCATTACTTTTTTAAAATCAATGACCATCAATTATAATGGACGAGTGCCTATTCATACAGCACAGAAACTTGTAGCAACATTGTTGCAATATTTTAATGTTGCATATTGCAATACAATATTGCAGAGACATTGCAAAGACTTCTTTTTGCAATATTACTTCAGCAATGTTGCAGCATTTAAAAAAAAAATATTTTCAGCAAAAGACACAAGAATCATCCTGTCCTTGTTCGATAATCAGTAAAAAACAAAGACAAAATAGCTCTTATGTCGATTTGTGCCTCTGTTGGAAAGCTCGCTTTGAGTGTTAAGATTTATATATATCAATTTATTTATAATCCAATAAAATAATGATCTACATGTATAATGGAAGAATAGGAATTGATGATCACGGCACTCTTAATCGGATTTAATAACATCTGTAGTTATGAAACTGATCAATCATAGCTATATTCTTCTAAAGAATGGAATGACTGTGATTGGATAATTTCTAACTACGAATGTCATAAACCCGATTAAAGCCAATTTCTACCAATGTAGATTAATTTTAACCCCGGCTCAACTTACTCTTCATCTAGTTTTAAAGATTGAGTGACTTGTGTCCAATCGAACCATGTCTAATCGTATGTAAAGTAACGATAAAAGTAACTGTAAAATTCGTTGCTGTTATCAAAAAAATTTTTTAAACTACGTTACCGTTACAAAAAAAAAGTAACGCAGTTACTAGTAAAGTTACCGAAAAGATAACTTGTTATTGTAACTTCGTTACAAGTACCGAGTTACTTCCATTCTCTGCTTATATTGGATATAAGAATAAGTTTCCGCCCTTTTTTGAATGAAAAAGATGTATTTATTTAAACAAAACAATACAAAGTGAGTTCGTTCAAAGTATTATATATTCTATTGGAAGCGACAACTATCTCCCATCTCAGGTAATAAACGGATTCTTCGAAGACCTTCATAAGAATTGAATCGCTCCCCAGAAAGGGCCGACTGTATGGATCGGAACAAATGGAAATCTGAAGGAGCAATGTCTGGTGAATACGGCGGGTAGGGCAGAATTTCTCACTTCACTCTATCCAAGTATTTCTTGACCGGTTTTGCAACGTATGATCTAGCGTTGTCATATAGCAGAATCAGCTTATCGTGTCTATTGTCCTATTCCGATCATTTTTGTTTCAAAGCTTGGTTCAAACAAATCTTTGAACGAATGCCAACTACTGGGCTCAAAAGCTTGAACACACACTTTTCAAATACATGTATTGCCGTTTTATTAAACACACAAGCAGTGCTATTAACGACATTTCTCTATAATTGGCGGAAACTTATTTCCATACCTAATATATGATAGATTACATTCTGTCATATAATCTATCATATATCTCTCTTTCATTAAAGGAAACCGTCGTTAATCTGTATTTTATTTCTATATTTCGATGATATCGAGTGTTACATTTTTCAAAGTTTCAATAAAAGCCGATCTTTGAAGCGAAATAATGTCAGATAGCATCTTCAGAACTGTTCATTTGAACATTTCTCCGATTTCTTCTCCATTTGTTCTATTCCCGTACTATTATCTCTTTTTCCGTTCTATTGTTTCAGACAGTCGTGACACGTGTTATCCTACATTGTATGAAACGTCATTCAGTGCTACACACATACACCAACACACACACACACACGCATACTCGATGTCAATATCAAATTCAAAACTTAATATTCTAAGATTCGGCTTTATCTTATCTTTATCTGTCAAATAGCTTTTGTACGTATAATATTTTGTTTATTTTAATTATAGAATTTCGTTCTAGTGAAATTTTAATTTCACTAATTGAAAAGAGAATTAAGGCAAGTATTAAGTCATTTTATTATTAAATTAACCGAAAATAAAAATTACGCTGAAATCTCGTAATAGCGCGCGGTTCTAAACGCTAACGAGGTCGTTCTATTTCACTCCAAAATAATAAAATTCAAGATTTTAATGGATACTACTACTCCTCACTCATGCTACTCATAGCACGGAAAGGATTTTTTGCGTTATTTCGAGATTCGCTATTACGAGGTTCCAGTGTATTATCACAACTATTATTATAATTGCAAATGTAATAATCTCTTGTAATAATCTCTCCTTACTTTATCTATTTCTATTATAGAAATTTCTATTATAGAAATTTCACTCTAGTTTTAGAAAGTTAAACTGAGATATCTATTAAAACGATCTCATTATTAAAAAATGAAAACTATTACTACCGCTACTATCATAATTGTACACTTATAATAGACATGCCCTTATTTTAAGTATACGTAACTGCTTATTTTTACGAGTATTTTAATTATTTTTATCATAAAATCTATCTCTAATCCCGAAAAGCTGTGGCAATTATTAAATCGTGTCACTATTAAAATTAATCAACATAAAAGCTATTGTTATCATTGTTATAATTACATTTGCAATAGTTTCTCAACGTCTTTATACTTTATTTACTTGTATTATAAATTTCACTCAAGTCTTGAAATGTTGAGAGAGAGAGAGAGAGAGAGAGAGGGGGGGAGAGAGAGAAAGAGAGAGAGAGAGAGCTATGGCAACCATCTATTAAACCATCTCATTATCGAATTAACTAACAAAAGATATCTATTATGGTTACTATTATGATAATTGCACTTGTAATGATAACCAACCTACTGATCAATATCCTTAAATTATTTTGGAGTATTATTAATCGTATAATTTTAGACTAAAAATAAAATGATCAACTATGGTATAATGACTTACCTATAAAGTCTATAATAACGATGGGGTCATCACTGTACTTCTTATTCTTTCTGCTGTTGTAATCCGGATCCGACAGAACAAAGGCGGCGACATATGGCGTAAATATGGCGGTGTACATCACGAGTAGTAATATAATCCAATCCCAGACTGCCTTGAATGGTGAGTAGTGTAATATGGTCCACTTATGGATTCTGGGGGACTGTAATTTGTACGCCGGGAGAATGTCTGCTCCGAGGGACAGCACCTGTGACAGGCAATATTGAAATTTTGAGATAAGTTCGCATCATCTTTTTTTCACATTTTTTCATTCCAAATCATCACATAGAGTGAAATATTTCATAAAACACTATCCGTCGAAAAGGAAGTCTCCATCGTATTATACGATATAAATTTAACGCGGTTCGATAGAGTGTTTTATGTATCACGTTTCAGAGAGATAGCAAAAAATTTCCCATCAGTACGTCATTTATGTACCTCACGACAAACGTTCCGGTAACATTATCGCAGACATACATGGTGTAACGTTGCTACCAGCTCAATATTGTTCGTGCTAAATTGCATTGCAAATAAAATACACTTATAGAGCACTTATACGCGCCGCGCGTGGAACGTGATGCTATATGAGCGGCCTTTCATATCTCTTACAAGATACACTGAAGAAGAGTACGAAAGCAACTGCAAGACTGTTTGCTGACACATCTAGTACAGAAGCGTTTTAAATTACTTATTATAAACTCTCTGCCATTTAACCGCGCGCGGTTCACCGAGAATTGATTGATGAAGACATAATGAATCGATGATAGGAGATCTGCCAAGGGGGATAAGTTACGCCAAAATTTTCCGTACATCCATTTCGTCAACCCGATCCGGCTGGTGGATCAAAGTAGATCTTTCGAATCACGCTGCTCCACATTTCCGAGAGCATCGCCACTAAAGCTGGTGAACTCTTCCCCGCCGAGTTGTTACTCCCTATTGTCTTCCGAGCAATTCGCTGATGTTCGAGGGTGTTCACGCAAGGGATTATCGTCACAAGTGCCAGGCGAGTGAGCTTAAAACACCTGGCTTCGTGCTCGAGCGGGAGCTTATTCACTTAGTTCGCTGTCGTAATCCGCAATTCTTTCATCCGCTTCGTACTTAATTCCGTCATAATACCGAATAATCGTCACTGAGCTTCGATATAAATCGTGAAAAACGATCATGAGTTGCATGTAATATTCTGCGCCGAACACAAGGCATCGGAAGAAATGCTAGAAATGTTAATCTATCTACGAGAGCAATCAC
>NW_017306081.1:1117730-1135327 GCF_001594115.1 Trachymyrmex septentrionalis | reverse complement strand
ATGAGTTGCATGTAATATTCTGCGCCGAACACAAGGCATCGGAAGAAAGCATCGCTAGAAATGTTAATCTATCTACGAGAGCAATCACTATCGATCATCGAGTAAAAATTTTTGAATGCGTAACTTCGCAGATTGACGGCGCGATGAAATGGACCAGGAGCTCTCCCGAACACGAGCAATATTTCGAATTATCGATCCCATGCGACGCTCGGAATCGGGGACGCTTGTTTATGGCGTGCGAGAACGTGGGAAGAACCGGAAGAGTACCGTCGGAGCGCCAGTTTAACACTGATGCAATGCGGCCCGACGAAGGGAGGCGTCCGTTCGATTAGCTCGGGGTTGGCTGGTTAGGTGTCCGCTCACGAGAAGCGGGTTAAGGTAGCATCGCTGTCACACCCTTAACCAGCATATTTTGGTCCGTGAAGTGTCGGAGGTACAACACTGAGCCGCTGAGAGTCTTCCCTTTTTGGTCTAATCTAACAAGAATTAGCTCCGGAGTTCGATAACGGGAACCTGCACTCGAGAGGCTCGTAACACGAACTGATGATTCTATCCTGGGCAAAGTCGTAGTTTACTCCCTCTTTCTTCATCCCCCTGTGCTCGTTGATTTATTATTATCAACCCCCCGACGGATAAGCGACCGATAAGCTGATAAAAATGGAAAATAGGATATTGCTGATGGGGATATCATTATTTACCATCACGTTACTAGTATCTTATACTGGTGATTCCGAATATTTACTAACGCAATATTTACACAAAAGAATCTTATTGGACCAATATTTATTCATACTTTGTTCTATACTTCCGTATATTCGAATAAAGTTTCGAATTGCTGTAATTTAGCCTACTTTACTATTTTACTAATTTCCGCGTTCAATTTTTATTTGATCTTCTTTATTAGTTGTTTTAATTATTATAAGTCTTTATTGATTTTTACTTATTATTTACTTTTCCTATTTTTAAATAGTAATATGTTGCTGCATCTTTTTTAAAAAATTTAGACATATATTTTCCTGGATTAAAAAATTCGACATTTTTATTAATTATATGCAAACGTTATCAAATTTTGATCTTGGAGTAATGCGATTGTACTTTATACATTTTGATCTCATCCAATTTATTAGATGTTCAACATCGAATAAAAAGTAAATTCATTCCGCTACAAATATTTTTAAAAAGAAGATTCAGGACAGTTCGCTAGTTTCTTCTTTAGCTTCTTTATCGATTTTTTATTATCAGCTTCCATCTGACAGAAAGCGTGTACTCGGGCGGGTCAGGGTAGGGCGAAGTAGAAACTCGCTGGTTGGCTCGTCAGAGACAGCCACGAGAATGTAAATTCAGGTAGGTCATGTTTTATTCATGCGCCCGATGTTAGGTGAGAAGGATCGCGAGAACGACCTCATTCCAATGACCCGAAGTTATTGCAATACAAGTACTTTGTGCCGTCCTTTATAAACTACAAGGGATCTTTTTCTTGTAAAACAAATTCCGAAAACACATGCTATCTAGTTTAATAAATGCATCGTAAAAATAGCATCAATTTTCTTTTCAAAATTAATACTTCCTTCTTTTTCTTTATATTATTCTTTCTTTAATTCTCTGCAGTTGACAATGGATATATACTATACTCATTCAATTATAAATTCTTTGTCAAACATGTCAAACAGTTCAATTTTCTGTATGTTACATCTACAAAAATTTAAATTATTTTTATTAAAATATATTTAATATTTATTTTTTAAATACAAGTTTAATTGATTCTTTGAATTAATTAGTATCTTTAAATATATATATATATATATATATATATATATATATATATAATATAATCTTTAAAAATATTAAATAATTAAATGAGTGTTACAGATAGCGTCCATAACTGCGTTATAAATTTTGATATCAACTACGGAGGGTTAAGTTTTGTCAATTATCTTCTCTAAATATTGGAATAAGTTCCAAATACAATGTTAAATAAGTAATTTCATCAAATGGCGAAAAAATAAAGAGTCAGAACAGAATCTTTTAGCATAACAATTGCAATTTATTACTTGGTGAATTATTAATTTATGAGGATGTTTGTGTGGAATTCCCCCTCAATTCAAGACGCTTCATTTGGATGTAATGGAGATGAAGTAATCGAACATACGAAAGAGGATGAGGCGGATAGCATTAGCTAGTTACCACGCGCCATGACCTGGAATTATTGAGTAACTATCGCGTTACGTGATCATAATCTATCAGTTACGTTCAACGAACCAGGAAAAATAGCCAAGAAATAAAGTAGCGCGAAAAAATATTACAAGTAATGACACAAAATTGACATTCTTTCAAAAATTCTGGTATCATCCACGTCACAACTGTTGCGTTGTAAAAGGGATTCTGATCCCAGACTTTTGATGCGAAATCGAAGAGAAGTTTTTAAAACTTTGTGCGATGACAAAATAATCGTGGAGACAAAAGAAAACGGGCGTATAACTTCGACAAATTTCAGAGTACTTCTACTGAAAGTCATACAATAGTTAATTCGCTTTACGATAGGCTATTCGCGATCACGCATTCCTTTACGATGGCCCGACTTCTCTACGGTCGGATTTAATATTTGCAGACACATGGCGAACTCATTTCTTGTGTAAATATGTACTCGACGTATACAAGTAAGATATGTATTTGTAACTTCTGTAGCGATAAGAATGCTTTTAAAGTAACTTTTAGAATGCCTCGTGCACAAAGTTCGGAAAATACTCTTTGAGTTACATAAATAACGACCTCGTGTAATAAATATAGTGTCAGACTAGTAAAACAGGAAATTTAAGCGTCAAAATCACTTTTTAGCGATGAAAATAAAACTATAGTTACTGATTATGTTAATTTTATATTGAGCGTTTCTTGAATATAATAAGTTTATATAATAAGTTTCATGAATACTATAAGTCACCTAAAATTAGATGGGATTTATTCAGAACTAATTTGATCAAGCGTCGCGAGACAATGACGTTTGCCATATGGACATTCCACGCAGTTGAACGTGTATTTTTGTCACGTGAACGACGCGTTTTGACGTGCTACCTTGAAAATGAGTCACGTCGGCGACAGCGCGAAGTTATAATCCGTTTTAACGGGAAGAAAGCTCCTGTCAAAGCTCCTGTTAGCGCTTCTGAGATATACGGCCTCGCAATGCATAACGGGTCAAACCGATGAATGCGTCTGTTGGATTTGCACCGCAATATTACGATCGATACCAAGCGGAACGTACGCACCATTCTGTTGCAAATTGAACGAGCATGTTCGTCACTTGATAGCCCTGATAAACGTGAATAAACAATGTGAATAGATTAAGATGATATGTGAGAAAGAAAAGTATATAGATATCGCAAAAGTAAACTCGGTAAAACACGAATTGCGTCGTTGAAATACTAATCTGATTTTATTACTGTAATATTTAAACAATAATGATTAAATATACAGATTCGTATTAAGAATTTAGATAATTACAATATTGAATAAAAACATTAAATAACGAATTTTTATCAATATTTGTTTCTCAACAAAAAATAATAGTCAAATAATAGTTGTATTTTGTAGGGCTTTTTACATTGAAAAAGAATATGTTTTTTCAAGAAATTTTATCAGTCTTTAATTTTTAGAAATTTATATTTCTTTTGTATTAACGCAAATTCATAACATGTATATGTATATAACTGCAAGAAATGTAAATATTTGTTTATATAATATACGCAAATAAATGTAATGATATAATCTCTTTTATTGTTTATATATAATTTTAAGTAATTTATTTAAAATAATAAATTTATTGATCATATTTAATATCAAAGATTATATTGATTTACAGAGTTTCTATTTTTCAACACTCGAATGGTGATTCTTATAGACCTATTTTGGTCCGTAAAGTAAAAGAAAAAAGTTGTAAATTATTTAATTTTGTAGAATTTTTTGAAAAATGAAATTCTTGATTTCTCAAAATAATTTATTTTAACAGAGGTGCCAAGGGATTTGTCGTGTGTATCCATTGCTAATGTCAACATTTCGTGAATTTTACCATTCTTTACTTCATCAGGATGAGGAACGCACTGATATAAAGTATCTGTTAGCTTATGGATCACAACATGGTGTTAACCTGCAAACCCTTTGGTTCTCTGAAGAAAATACTCGTGAAAGCCTCAAAATAAGTATTATAAAGACTCATTTTAAACCTAAATTAGAATACGGCCAAAGACGACCATACTGGATGTTAAATAATATAAAATGAATTAAATGTGTTAAGTATATTAAAGAGAAACGCGAAACTTTCGGCTTATACAGTTTTCATCAGTCGCATTTAGATTTATTAAATCATAAGTTATGACATAGTAAGTGATGTAATAAATGTCACAATGATAAAAATGAATAGAGTCACGCCAGTTATATAATAAAAACGATGTTGTGATGTAATCCATAATGTACTTCAGTCAATAATTAAAGTTAAGGAACGGCTTGAAATCTCTTGAAATCTTCATTTAAAGTCCACACATTGATCCTTTCCGTTATAATTTAAAAAAAACCATGGAATATTGTATAATTTCTACTTCTCGTAATATATAGTATACAAAAACGACGGAAAACTGTAACGATAAAATACTAGTAATATAAATAAAACGATAGAGTAAAATAAAATTTCCACTCCTATATATAGTGATGTCAACGATCGAGAACGAAATGACCTAACTTTTATGATTTATTTTAACTTCATTTTTTTTTTTCAGCAGTTAAATATACATAAGAATCACCGTTCAGTAAGAAGGAGCACTTTCGTCCATTTCTCGCGATAATGTTTATGTTTCTGAATATGTTGATTATTTAAAGATTGTGCTTGTGCTCTCAAGGAGCAATCATGATTGTATAATGTAATTATAAGCACGTCACTGCAAAGAGATATTGTTTGTTATCGTAAATCTTCGTATTACTTTAAAGTTGAAACTGACAGAATAGCTCTGCTTTACTCTATGGAGAAACAGAAATCTTGTAAATCAATGTAATTAAATTTTGGTAAAGTAAGTAATAGTAAATTTTGATTAGACAAATAGAGAGAGAGAGAAATGCACAAGATTGAGCTAAAATACATTTATGGCCTTACATAATTTGACAATAATTTTTTCGCTGCAACAAAATTTGGAGCAAAGCGCAGTAAACAGTAGACATACAGTAGTGACTGATGCTACAGATGGCGGAACTTCTTTGACACACACCGCACGTCATTTTGTAGGAAACGTAAATTATATTTTTATTACATTTAAAAAAAATTTGTAATAAATTCATATTTTTATTTAAGTTCAAGATAAGTATTCATTATAAAAGTAACAATTAATGCAGTTTTAATAATAATAATTTTTTGTAAAAACATTTAATGTTAAAATTTGACTTAAAAAAAATAATAACTTTAATAATACTTTACTGGCTGCTGTATTTCAAAATACGGATCTCTACAATAATCCTACATTACATTTTTTTATTTTAACGTTAATTAAACACTTTTAGATGTCAACAATAGTATTTTAACAAGTATTTTAATTTACCGCCTTTAAGCGATAGCAGCACCCTCTCAACAATGTCAATGGAACATCTAAAGGCGCCTGTAGACGCAAAAGAAATAATAATAAATTAGTTTGAAAGATAATTATACATTTCCCACAATTTCTATTAAAATAAAATATTAAAATAATATTATAATACAAACATCGATTACCGTCGACAGAGTCGAACCAAACTTCTGCTTCTTTCCTTTTAAGAAATATGAGCGCATCATGGTTCCAGATACTCTCACGAAAAATTCCAGTGTCATTCTCAACCGTGGCGTACCTCGTTCGGACGCTACCACTACTGTCGATATCTCGATACTTTTAACATGTGCACAAGGATGAAAATAAACAACGTCGCGAAAACCACCTGTTTCACTATTGCGTTTTTTCGAACTTTCTCGCTAAACGATTTCCAAGTGTTTCTTCGAAATGTTCGATGTGCGGAATAAAATTCATATTATGAACGGAACTTTCGTAGTTGATTGAAAATTCCAAAGTTATAGAGTACTTGCAATTGATAGCAAACACTAGAAGCAAATTGGATGTTACCTTCAACAAATTCTTTACGCGTCTAGTTTGTATCTCGAAAAAGAAAACATCTATAAAAATCTTTATGCGCATTTTTAAACGCAAAGTACGATCGTATTTCCTGTTTAAACAACATCTGTCGAACGCTGGAGAGCTTCGTAAACTTCTTCACGAGTACGAAGACAAAGAAGAAGTTTTATGTCGTCTTTATGAAAGGTCTGATCAATTTGCCAAAGCGAGTCTGCGTATTTGTGTGTTTCCGTGATTCTACTTCCATACAAAAGGTCTCACTCTCGGTCCAAATAGTATTTAAGTCGAGGCTTTCGAGTAGAACTGAAGAAGCATTGAACGTGTACGTTTGAAGAACCGTTTACTTATTTGAAAATTTAACACCTAGCTCGCTACATCGGTCATAAACATTTTCATTAAATTATTCAGTAGAACTATTGTTTGAGTAGTATTTTTATACGCTCAATTTACATTATTATTTCTAATTTCCAAATATCTTTAGATAGCAAGCAATAAGATTTGCTCAATCTATCGTGATTTTATGTGGATAATCGAAAAATTGCTTTTAACTGAAATTGATCGATTCAATATGGCAGGAGAGTTTAAACCGTCTTCAATTTTTTTGTTTATTTATATACATCAAACGAAGATTCTTCGGAGATTTCTATGTAATCCTGAAAAATCTCCTGGGATAAGAGTTTTGCAATACTTCGAAGTACCAATGATAATATTTGCAACCATATAGTGTTAAAACGAAATCTTGAATATTGACTGATTCCAATCGGGTAGCTTTAAGCGTCTTTGGGAATGTCAAGTAAATTTCAATAAATTTCATAAAGTTTCCTCTAATCACATTTTGAGTGTTAGCTCTCGCAGAAGGTTCGACTTAAGCGACGGTGATGTTCATTTAAATAGACTTACAATTAGAAGGAACCTTCGAGTTTTCGAATTCCAGTCCATTAATATTCAACAAATCTCACAAGAAATTACGACTGTATTGAATTCCCTCATACGATATAAAATATTTTGCTTTTTAATTGAAATCTTTAAAATCGAGAAAAAGTCCGGTTTTTAGTCAAATTCAATTAAAAAGAACATTTTTGAGAAATATCATGAAATCTTCCTCGACGCTGTTCCTCAGCCGAACAATTATTTTGTTTCCTTTAGAAAAATCGAATTACGCGGTAATAACGGCAATTGTCGCTGTTATTATATTTTGCGTGTTGTGCAGGAAGATATGCTCGTTCCAGTCAAGTGACTTTCGGGGACGCCGAACGAATTCCAGCGGACTTCGCGAAGTGATCTAATTTCGGCCGACTCTCCGCGTTCTCACCACGATTCTGCGGCCGCACGCTCGCATACACGCGGCAAAACTAAGCTTCGAGACGGAAAGATCTGTTTCAGCCAGCCAACGCAACGAAGAGTGCTTTCAGAAAACATTCGCTTCTGGCCCGCCTGAATTCGCCGGTCCGACTTCATGACTTAATAAATGCGGGAAGCCAAAGTTTGGATACACAGGGGTACTAAAAAGGAATCATAAAAATTCGAAATAAAGCTAAAATTTAGAAAGCGATACGTTAAAAAATACAGTTAAAATTTGTGATACTCAACTAGTTAAAAAATACACACCTAAAGTTTCCAACAGTGTATAACATAGTAAAAAACATTTTATTTTAAATCGGTCCTTGCTAAAATTGTTATGTTAAATTTTTACATCCAAATGTTAATTAAATATAATGTGATTATATTATTTGAATATTTTGTGTTAAATTGAATTTAGCACAGAGTATTTTATGATATTGTTATTTGATATTAAATATTTTTTTAGTATTAAAATAACACAATTCTCTACACGGTAAAAAATTTTGTATTAAATTTAACACATTTCACATGTCCTAAACAGTCCACCCAAATTTTTATGTTAATTTAACATAAGATGAATATGTTAGAAAGTAACACAAATATTATTTTTAAAATTATACAAGAAGCGTAATACTTTGACAATTAAACAATTTGAAAACAAATTTCGTGTTAAATTGACACACTTATAATATCAAAATTTAACTGAAATCAGATGCTATTTTTACATTTGTAGCTTCGACTATCTGTGATATTTAACATACAGATATATAAACAATATATACAGATTTAACAGATATTTACTGTTACAAAGAAAAAATAACACAAAATATTTGTACCTATTTATATATAAAATATGTAACTAGTTGTACAGAATATATTTCTTCAGTAAAATTAACATTTATAACATTAAATAAACACATAAATTTTATTCATTTATTTTTAGAATTTATGTTTTAAAACTACATTATTTGTTTATTTACCTATAAATTGTGTTATTTTAACACTGAGAAATATTAAATTTTAATTTAACACAAAATATTCAAATAACACAATCATATTATATTAAATGAAAACTCGGATATGTTCAACACAAAAATTTTAATAAGGATTCGTTTTAACATAAATACAAAATGTTTTTTACTGTATAATTTCAATTTATAAGTAATAAATAAGATAAAAATAACGTACTTTAAAACATAAATTTAAAAATAAATGAATAAAATACATGTTAATTTCATATATCTAATATCAATGTCAAATTTAGTAAAGAAATTTACTTACAAATTGTCAGTGTTATATTTTTTATGTTAATTTTTTTACATAATATTTGTGTTATCTTCTAATATATTCATCTTGTGTTAAATAAATACAAAAATTTGATTGGATTGTTTAGAATACGTGAGATATGTTCAACTTAAATTTTCCAACAGTGTAATAATACTTGTAATGTATAAAAGTTAATTTATTATCCTGTCATGTAAATTATAATGTTATTATTAACTTCATCAAACACAAGCTATCGCTCTTCTTCAATAAACAAAAATTAATTTATTCGTTAATGGATTATCCTTCTACATTTATATCAGACATAAATTGACAATGACAATTAATAACGCAAAACAAAATAAAAATAGTACAAATGAAACAGATTTGGTATTCAATAATTTAGAATATTGACTACGAGAAGGATGATCAATCATAATCTATAAAATTGATAAATTCATCTCGAATTCAACAAGACAACTTGCACATGTTCCAGTTTTCATAAATTCGAACGCAATGTTTTAACATAAATTACTGTACTTGCTGTGTTTCAATATAAATTATTTATTAATAATATAAATAAGATATTTGATTAAAAAAAATAATTTGACAGCATAAAATATTCGTCGTTGAATGAAGAATCCGAAAAAAGATCTTTCTTTGTGTCGAAAAAGAAAAAAAACATTTCTGTACGAGTTTGTGCTCCTGGATATTACAGCCGTGACGAAGATACAATATAAGATCGCGAACAGCTTTGCCCCAGTAATCGGGCGTAATAAAGCGATCGTAAAAATCAAAAATAGGACGGGATAAATAAAAGTAAGGCGCATTCATCGATACTCGCCATGGCCGATTCAGCCAAACAATATTAAAATTCTCTTCATATATAATTTACAATTAGCTTGAATTTTCTTTCTTTATAATTACTTGACTTTATCCTCGAGATTTACGTAGCAAGAAATTTGCATTTAAATCAATTTACAATTTCGGAACTCAATTAAAAATAATAAATAAACAGAATGAAAAGCGATATGTACATATCTTAATTATGATGTCAAGATTAGAAGTCAAGACAATCACATCGATTTTATGCCATATGCCAACAATAATTCTATTACGCATCGTAAGTTAATACGGACCGGTAAGTAAAACTTCCACTTCAATTCGTTTTGTGTGATTATATGACATTGATTTAATATCCATCGACCGTGCTAAGTGCACTCGGAAAGGTCGTGTTAAGTGATGGCGACTGACATTTTATGAGCATGTCCGATGAACCATTTTAACCGCGCGGCGATACGGCTGAGAAGAAGCATGTACTGCCTTGCTGTACAGTATTAAAAACACGCGATACTATAACGACGAAGGACAAAAAAGTCGTGTACCATTTTTAATAAATGTTTGCAATCGATATCGTAATCAAGATCACCTGCATGGCGACAATGGAACATTTTATTCCACTTCCCATTATTAATCCACTTGTTAATTCACTAATCTGCCGGTTTCATTTCTTGTAAAATTAGCGTAATTAGCGCAATAAATGATGCAAAAACCTCTCATTATTATTAAAGCGATGATATAATATATCGTCTTCATTATTCAGAATTATGATCATAAATTGCATTCTCGTCATAAATCCTCTCAATTAAACATTTTAATACTTTCCTTTAACAAACTCGATTTGAGAGATTAGAAAAAAATTTTAATTATTTGTAAAAGTGATTGATGCTTACTTTTACTGACAATAAGAGATATACTTTAATACGAAACTATCAAAATTAATAAAAAGAATATAAGCTGCTCACTCGACAAAAATTTTTTTACTTTACTTATTACTTAAATTATAATTAAATTTTCTAATTTAAATTAATTTTTTGATAAATTATTTAAATATTTTTTACATAATTTAAGTTTGTGTTTTTAGTAACATTAGTAATTTTTTCTAATAATTTTAATACATTATAGTTATTTCCTCAAAGCGATATTACATATTCATCGTAAAACGTAATTAAAGTAATCAAACAAGCACGAGAATGTGTTTTCAGACATTTGGACTATAAATCGAATCAGTGTGCGGTTCTATGAATCAAAGCATGAGATTGAACTTATAAACAATCGTAATCCACTTGCAATTTTTATAAAGGCAATTGTCAACTATTACCGCAATTTTCTCATCGTTAATTGAGAAGAGTAATTCTATATGCATTTCCCTGGTAGAAATGTATGCAATTTTCTTAGATACCTATTCTTAGTTACTAATATTACTGTATTCTCACTGTTACTTAGTTGTAACAATTCTAACAAAAAGTGGGAAATGGACAAGAACCTAATAGAGTTTTATTCTATTAATTGAAGTTTTTCTATAATAAAAATATGTACAATTTGCGTAGATACCTGACTAGTTATTGTTTGGTATTAATAGATCGTTATTAGTTAAAATGTACAATTTATTTATTGTCTTGTTTTTGTTCAGTAAATGGATTCAAATTTTACACATTTTTTTTGTGCACAATAACTGTAGATAAAGCGTTATATTTTCATTGAGAGTTTAAGTATTTTTTTCTTTACTTCTCAGTTACTATTAAACAATAGATAGAAGAAAGGGGATCCTAAAGTAAAGAAAACCTAAACTCCGATATAATCGCTATTCTACCGATAAAATGCAACATAACATATCTTTATACATATATTATTACATTAATATCTCACGCACACATATACATATATTTTCGAAGAATAAAAGCGTTTTAATTAAATGTTTAATTCTAAAAACGTTGTTTGCTCGTGTAAATTACTGAGATCACAATTTCTTAAGGTGATTACATCGCACAAGGGCAGCCTGGGGGGCCGGATGAGGAAGGGCAATCGTTCGAAGCGCCATGAGGGCACCGTTCGGTGGGAAAAAAAATTACTATTCAAAAATTGCTATAAACAGTAATTTTTTAACAGTAATTTTTATTTCCCCACTGTGCATTTATGAATGAGTTGAAGTGGATACTAGTGAAGTAATAAAGCATCTTTCTACGGTTTTATAATTAATATTTGTCTGATTACCCTCCATTTTCTTCGGTTTAGAAGATCCGTATTATACAATATTTATTTATAATCCTTTAGTTTTTGAGCGATTTTCTAAATACCGTTTTTGCGCTATAAAAATTGAAAATATACTGTCGCTCCTTATCTAGAACAGGGAATTCTTTGTTTAGCACATGTTAAAAGTATTAACTTCAAATGCAATTATCTTTTAAACATGATTACCCCCCACAAAATGAAATGTATGTATAGATAATACTTTTTGTTGATAATACGTTTGTATAGATAATACTCATTACCTTCAAATAGTAAAAGCTTCAAACAAATCTTAAGAAAAGTCATTTTGCGATACAATCACCTAAAGTACAGATTGCAAAACTTTTATATCAAGCAAACATCATTAATCTGACGTCATATTGGACAAAGAAGTAATATCTAAGTTTAAACAATTTTTTACGTTCTTGGCGTAAGAAACTCCACCTCAGACACGTATTAATAAGTATAATCCTGGAAAACAATTTATGAATCTGTAAAAAAGAAAAAAGTGAGATAAAAATGCATATTACCGATGACCTCACCGATTTCACCTTGATATATAATATCAAGGTCATGACTTTAAGTCGTCTCTGACAAGTTTTAACCATTGCTCGTTATTCGTTAGTTAATAAAAAAATTGGAAAAATAACGTTGCATTTCTGCTATATATACATATTCGTATAATATTAAGTAATATTCTATCCTTTCCCTAATTAGGAATGTTTAACTCTTCACGCGAAATAAAATCCATCTCTTCTCCTCCCTGTTTATGGGCACACGGGAAATGAAGTTCATCCCACCTCTCCCCTGCGAAGGGGCGTCCGACTCGTTTCACGCAAAACGAGTTTTATCTCACCTCCCTCTGTCAAGAGGTGTCCGAAGTCTTTCCATGTGAACCAAATTTCATCTCTCTTCTCCTTTGCCTAGGGACGCACGACTTCTGACACAAACCGAGGTTCATCTCATAATCAAGTGATGGTTGGGTAGGAACCAACATATGTCAAGATCATTGAAATCGGTGAGATTGTCGGTGATATACAGTTTTACTAAAAGTAATTATTATACAAAAGTTATTGTGTTTAGTCGGTAAAACAAACGATTTTAAAATTTTATTAAGGGGATGCTGGAGTGATCAAATTATCGACATTACAGTATCGTATGAAAATTTCCGAATTGACTGAACGGAATCAAAAATTCTTTCACAAAATTAAAGTAGACGTAAAATTAGGAAGTAGTATAGTGAACTTTATAATAAAATCGAAGTTATATAAGTTTTTAACTGTTTTTCTATTTTAGTATGAAGTCCGCTATATCATCTCCTATAATTTTGCATCTATTTTAATCCTGTAAAATTTTTTATTCCCCATTTCAATTCGGAGATTTTCATACAGTCGATAATTTGGTTCAGCATTCCTTTAAGGGGATTTTAAAGTTCGTTTCTTTTTATTGATTAAGTGCAATAATTTTTACATTAATTTCCGTATTACTTTTACAGATTTAAAAATTTTTTTCCAGAATTAAAGTCAACAATACAGTCCGGACTGCACGATTTCATACAAAAACAAAAATTGATTAGGTTATAATTTTGGTTTTGTTATCGATTTCTGGCGCTGACTTGTAACAATATATGTTCTGTATAAAAATTTCATATCTCCGACATATCTTCAGTTCTATAAAGCGCCTTATACATATTATGGTATATCACAATTTAATGTAACGTTCAATATTCTTTGTTAATATTTCATTGTTACACTGAAAATGATCTAAATTGTGGCCAAAATGACTGTAATTGTCAATTATTGTTAATAATATGTATAAATTTCATACATTATTATCCAATGTCGGCTTACATTGGCTCATACTTTTGACTTATAATTTAAAAGTTTTATACTTTTTCATATAACGTAAACAAATTTTGTACGGACTCTGGTAGGGATTATATGAAAGAATAATATTATAGTTTTAGAAATGAGTTTAAGAGCTTTAATACATTAGAAAAGATTGCATAAAAATTTTGTTATGCCATGTGTGCATACGACATTAATATATATAATGATTTCGTGAACTATACACATGTGTTGCAAATCGTTTGTATATAAGTTGATAAAACAGCGAATTCATTGGAGTCTTTAATTTAGAATACTTTTAATATAACTGTCCAGTAACTGCTTAACAAATGTAGAAATTTCTAGATTCCAGATTTATATAATATTTTATATGGGTTCACCTAACTATGCTACAATTAATGAGACCTTATCCTAATGCGTTGGCTAAATTTTAATTATTAAAACTTTTATCGAAGTACATTATAATAAATTTCATTCAATTTGCATACATTAAGATAACTTTAATGAATTTGAAATATTCTTTTTATATCTATATTTTATATTTCTAATAGCAAATTCGGTTGATTCGCACTAGTGCATATTAAAGCTGTTATACACTGATTTAATCTATGTAAAAGTAAAATGCAAATATTTCAAATTATAAAATATAGATTTTACTTGAAAGCACAATGTATTGAAGATTTCATGGTTTAATTCGTTTTTATATTTATATTAAACCCATATTTTTACGTGCATTTGTATACTACAGCTTTAATGTGCACCAGTGCGCACAGACCGCATTCAATCGAATTTTGTTATAAGTAGTCTAAAATACAATCTTGGTCATAAATATGAAGCACTCTCACATAGATTGATATTCTATATATAATGGATTGATGTTCTATATCTAACGGAAATAAATTAAAAAACATTTTTATTAAAAAATAAAATTAATTTTTATAAAAATTTTAATATTTTGTTTTATTTTGACTTTTATACTAATTTTCCAAGAAAATGAAATAAATGTAGAATACTTTATATTTCTGACAAAAGCCACATACACACATGCATGCAAGCACGCACGCGCGCACTCGTACGCACACACACGCACACACGCGCAGACACGCACACACACGCGCACACACGCACACACACGCACACACACACACACACACACACACACACACACACACACACACACACATATATATATATCTCTGAAATATCAAATTCTTTTTTTTATTTTCATTCACTTCCCTACGCGTGTCATCTTTCTTTGTTCGCGAAGAGACAGTTACGTATCGATCTGATAACAACCGCACAGTTGCGCGCGACATGAAACATTATCAGATATTTTTACTACAGTCCCGTATTCGTATTTTCAATTTAATTTATCATTTTTCCATAAAATTTATGTTTAATTTAGAATTTATTTTTAATTTATTAATTTTAATATAATTCATCTTTAATTAGTCATTTATTGCATAAAGTTCTGTACAATAGTTAATAGCAGCAATTAATTGTACGTTACTCCCGCAAGAATTCTCATACTTTGAAAAGTACATCCGATTAATTAACAGAGTTGGGAAGTAACGCGTTACTTGTAACACCGTTGTTTTATTGATCATTACCATATTATAATAACGATTTGGTAATTGTGAATTTTTTATAATGGTAACGGTAATCAGAGTTAGAAATGTCTATTGTTACTTGTAACGCGTCACTTTTTACTTGTAACGAAAGTATCGTTACGTGTTACTCGTTACTCGTTACTTATTATTTTTTAGTAAGTAACGCATAATGGCAAATTATTTTTTAAAATAACTTTTCTGATTTTAGCACACCCTTAGCGTTTAATTAGTTAGTGTTACCATCATAAAAAATTATAACATCGTCATCAAATTGTTTACTTTAAAAAATAATGGCAAAGTAACTCTAAAAAGTAATGTTTCTAAACTCTGTTAATTAATATTATCTTATATCAGAAAAAAGGATTACTGATACTTCGGTCTAACTCAGTGAGAAATGATAGGGGAATTGATATTGAATCGAAATTATCAAATCGATGTTGAATCGATTTCATCGTCATTTCTCACTGGGAATTGCAGGAATGCACTAATTGTCGTGTCACGTACTGTCAATAAAGACGCATATTCGCTCAATAATCTTCCAAAGGATCCTTCTAGCAAATTACATCTCCTAAGTTTCGTTTTTAACGTGCGTCATTCAATGTACTCGTATTACTAGAAATAAAATTTTGTACTATAATTTTATAATAATAAGAAAGAAGGAAACAACAATAACAATAAAACAAACAATTAAAACGTGAAAATCTAGCCAATTCGCTCCATTACATTGCAACTTCATATCAACTACAACCTTCGTTAAACCCGCATCAGATTAGAAATTGAGATTGAAATTGGATTGGAATTTGATCAATGAAAGCAAAGTTCGCTAAATTTGATATTGGTTTTTTTCCTTCTGATTGATTAAACTCCAACTCAATCTAAATCTCTGTATGGACATTATTATTATACATTATTATTATTATACATTATTAATATAATTGTATTTGGGCTTATAGGGATATATATATTTAATTGTGAGCTTATAGGGGGGAGATGATCGATGTTTTTCAACGAGGCAGTAGCCTACCAGAATGCACCATGTATACGTATGTAGTATAATCTGAAAATAGCAGTAAGGCGTCTACCACTGAAGGATAGGTGGTAGACGCATGGTAATGCGATGTTTATCCTCTTCACCATAGCTAGTAACTGTTGTATAAAGTCGTCAATGGTGTTTTCATTGAAAACAATGCGTCTCCCCTGATGAAAATGGTATTGGCTGAGTTAATCGAAGGAACTCAACAAGGAAACAGTCAGGGTTTACCAAATGACCGATTCAAGAGAACTGGTCATAAATATACATTTTCAATTTCCTGCTCGTCATTCTGTCTTCTCTGTCGCATTTTCATCCCGCGACTTCTTTAAAATTAAACTTTACTATTCTTCTATTATAAAGATAATAAGTCCACCATCTCTTATTTTATTAAGCAAAATAAAATATTCTTTTAGTAATAAAATATTTCTATTGAGAATACAGACAAGATATTAATCGAGAAATATGATATACGGAAGAGGACATAGATATTAATAATTTATCAAGTACAATAAGGGATAGTCAGGTGACTACATAGAAAAGTTCTGTCTATCTGGATCAATTCACGTTTAATGATTAATGAATCTATTAGTCTATCAGTGGTTCTCCGATACATTTTTTAAACGATTACATTTTCATGCCAAAACTCATACAATAACAATTTTTTTCATCAGATTGATAACAATTATGTAATCAGTCACCTAGAATAAAACCCGCATATGGAAGCAGATGAATTATCTGAACAAGGTATGTATTATTCTTATCTACGTCAATAAGACACACGATAGTGACTAGAATCGCGGTTGGAATCTCCCGTCACGTTAGAGCCGCATGTGGGTGTGTATTGCGATCAATGTGTTACCGAAAATAACTCGTATCCATTTTAAAGTATTAACGCTGTAAGGGTCGTACACAAATGTCAGACGCTTTGGGTATTATATATTCTTAGTATCTCATTTTATACTGATATTTTTGCGGTAATTTCAAATGTAAGAAATTACAAATTGTATGTATAAGTTATTAGCATTCCAATAATTTAACACTTTGTCGTAATATTGATTAATCTATGATAGTCGATCTGTTTTCATAGAGTGGAATATATATTGAACAATTTATGAATCAGTTGTGAATCACTTACTCATATGCGAAGAGCGATTTAACAAGACAATTATTAATTTATTGAGCTGTTTTAATTGTTATAGCTACACTAAGAAAATTATTGATACTTGTGATTATAATCGCATGATAAAATGTGATTAGAAGCTTTATTTTTACAGTTTATTGCTATAATGTAATTATGTAT
>NW_017306081.1:1109566-1117630 GCF_001594115.1 Trachymyrmex septentrionalis | reverse complement strand
ATATATACAATTATATTTATAGTTCTATATATCAAAGAGAATGTATAGGGTTACTATCGAAAGTGACTATAAACATAATTATATAATAGAACTGTAAATATAACTATTATACTTAGTTTTATTATAGCAGTAATAATTATAAAAAAAGCTCGGAGGTCTGAATCACAATTATTTTACCATGCAATTATAATAACAAATATCAAATACTAATTCTCTTAGTATGCCATAAAATACCTCTTTCCTAAGAGCTTCCTTCAATGGCTGTTGTTGCGGACCCCCATTCTCCAGCAATAGGCTCTTGACACTGCCACCTTTGTCCTTGACGCTGCTCCATCTTTGTCGCGGTACGTCCGTCATCCTCTCGCTACGATCGCTTTCCCGTAGCGAGCCACTTTTAACTCGCAGGGCACTGAGAACCGCCGTCGCAGGTGCAACCGGAACGTCGAATTGCTCTAAGAGGTGTTCTGACATCGCTCCCGGTGATTTTATGCAGGTCATCGTCGTTGGGGTGAGCGTGTTTGCCGAGGAAACCGACTTCACGAGTAGATCCTTGCCCTCTTTCTTCCAAGATGAAAGTTTTCTGCCAAGAGACAAGGTGTTCGGTGCTGAGGTTGGTTTCTGAGATACGTTGGGAAGGTCGTTGGGAAAAGTATCCGTCTCGTTGATCACGTGGACGTTTTCGTTGATCACGTGGACGTTATGATGTCTCGTCAGGGTTGTTGCCGCCGTTGTGGCGCAACAGGAATCCTCGTTCAAATCCAGAAGTCGATTTTCCGCAGTCCTAGGATAATAATCCTTGACTACGGAGGATCCGGTGGTAGTTACAACTCTCCGTCTAGCGCTAAATTTGGGTATCCTGTTGCGACAAACGTTCGACGTCGTTCTAATGTCCTCGATCAAGGCGTCTCTCTCCTCGGACGACAGCTCGCTTTCCTCTTGAAGATCCGAGGAGGTACTACCGCTGATCTTAATGGCAAAGCGTCCACTGGTACCAGCTGAAGTACCAGTCTCTTTGCGGCACTTGTAGCCAGTGATATTTTCGCGCGGCTGACTGTGCAGCAGGTCGCGCTCGTATGACGACGAACTGATCGTCGACGTCGTCCCACCGCCGCCGATCTCCGTGGATACTAGTCGCCGCGTCGTGCCGTTCGTCGATGTGGATTTCGCCAAGAAGTACCGCTTTCTGCGCGAGTGACTCCTGACTTGCGATCGAGCACAGGCCCCGTCGTTCTCCAGTGACAATTCAAACCCACAACGAGCGTTCTCCTTGAGCCTTGATTCTTCGCAACGAGAGTGTCCTCGATCCTTCCTCTTTCTCCCTGCAGTATTGTCGAGTTTTTCGCGACTGGATCGAGGACCCTCGTCAGAAATGCTTGATTCCGCGATGCTTGAGTCCTGCCGTTTTGCCTCAATCGGTGGAATCTGCTTCCTCCTTATCACCACTGGTGGCGGTCGGGTAGCCACGTTGATAACTGTTGGTGGATCAATCGATTGATCCTTCACTGAACGCAACGCTATGCGTTCGTCCTGCAGCTGGGACGAACCTGGGGCCTGCGACTTCGACAGTTTTTCCTTGAATAGCTGAATCTTGGCGAAGTAATTATTACAATATTGCTGTCAATCGCTTTCGCGTTATTTATTTATTTACGTAGCACGATTTCCGAACACCGTATTTCGACGAATTCTTGAAGATCAAATCGTTATTCGATATAAGTAAGGCAATTAAATTTAATTGAAGTAATTATCGGTATCGTATTCTGTTATTTGGTATTTTCTCGTAATATAAAAAGACAAGGCAATGCAAAAAAGAGCATTGATTAAAACTTCGACGCTTTGAAAGACTGTTGGGTTAATACGTTCCGTTACGCTTCTCGTTTGTGCCTTTTTTGCTTTATGTTTCCTCTTTATGCTTCAAGTAAAAACCAAATCGAACGATGAAGCAGACTTTCTTTTGTATTTATTAACAGTAAAAGTTGTGCATTGTTATTATATAGGGACGTGTGCGCATCAAAATTACTTAATCGACTTGTTGCAAACTCTGTACTTGTAAATGAACTGTGTATTAGTAAATAAATTAATATCAATAATTCTTATTAGTTTCTTGTGGTCCGGAACATGGAAACAAAATTTCTTAAATATCGCAATTCACATCCTCTTTTGCGATAAACAATCCCTCTCGTTGAGGTGCCTTTCTTATTTAATTAAAAAATTGTTTTCTCTTCTCCTCAAAACATCGATATAAAATGTAAAAGGATGATTGTGTGCGCATATGTGTGTATAATCGACTTAAACTTAACTTTCTCCGTCGGCGCGTAGAGATCGCGACACGGTAAACTTCGTTAATAATTAATTAGCAATAAGTAATGGATGGAACGTGACAACAGTCTCAGTACGGAAAAGATAACTTTCTGAATATCAGTCTGATTTGTCCTTTTCTTCCTCTTCTTTTTCTTCTTCACATTTATTTAAGTTCAAAGCTTGCGAAAATATTATTCAGCAAAATTGAGATCACAAAGGAATGTAAAGGGGTTCTTCTCCTACTCAGCACTTTGATACTTCTGCGTTTTGAACAGTGGAACGTAACAAATATTCAGCGTATCTCAATAAGACGCAATGCAATAAATAATTGAAAATTCGGCGCAGATACAAATGTTCGGTATAAGCCCTCTAGATGACGAGACACAAGAATTTTGCAAAAATGGTCCACTTTCGTCGATGAATTTGGCATGGGCTAATACTGGGGAATCCTCCATGGAGCCCGAGGTGACATATCGTTTCACGACGACGACATTCCAATTTCCTGTCACGAAGACGGCACCTCGTGAATTTTCTTAATGATCAGCCAAACAGAAAAGCTCTCAGTCAATCAAGTCGATTGTCCAGTGTGATAAATTCTCCCGATCTCTAAAGTCTGCTTTCCTCCGATATGTGTATCGTAGATTCGGACTATTTCGTCCCAAACAAGATCTTATGTGTTTTCTTCCAATTTAACGGGATTTATCGATAAAAAAATGAATAGACTTATGGTAGACTGACTTTTTAGATTGATCACAACACGGCAGGATAAACTGTCAGCGTGGTTTTCACGCGTTCTCTTATAAAACTTTAAATAAAACAGTTTCCTTAATTTTGGTGCGACTCCAAAGTTCGACAACTATCACTTGCATTTCGTTGGATTACGCAAAGACTTTATTTTTTCTTTAAACTTGTGCACATCTGTTGCGCTATAGCTTTTCCCACAGATTGTAGTCGTTTGGATTCGCTCGACTGATCGACAGGACGGAGTGCCTACGGTCAACTACCGACGAGTCCATACTCTATAGGCGTGCTACAGCTGGTAGCCACCAGTAAGATCGAAGAAAATGTCTCTGACCGTAAACACGCTTTCAGGAAAAGGTATACGCGTCCGCGATGTCCAATCGTCACCAGGGATGTATCGCATATGAAACATATCTATCTGAAATTGTCCGACTTGACTCACAGCCATGCAGCGACGATTCCGGTTGACGCACCAATTTTCAGCGTACGTAGCACACGCTAGTTCCACGAGCACCGTCGACTGCAGCTGACGCGTTCCCTCATCATCCTAGCGACGTGGTCCGAGTCGACTCCCGTACGAGCGCACTGCGGCCGAGCGACTAACATGAGAGGGATGTTCGAACGGAGGCGCGTTGCGCGCTTCGCAGGGTTGCGATCGTTGTCACAGCCGACATTTCAATTTCTCGTTTCCGGGGAAGGGAGAGACAAAGACAAAGAGAGAGGGAGAGAAAGGGTAAGAGCCAGAGATAGATAGAGAGAGTCAGAACGCAATGACCTTCCGCCCTCAGTTAATTCTTCCGCGCGCGTGGCACCATCCCTTCTTTGTCTCTCACCCTTCGTCGTCAATAACTGCCGAAGGCAGTCAACTTCTTCTACGTCCTCAGCGTTACGTCGCGTCACGTCAGCTTCGTTTTCGATATGCGCGCCGCCCTCGCTTCGTTGTCATCACCGTCCTCACCGTCGTCGCTACCGCCGCCGTTGACGACGACCCACCTGTACTCCGGTTATTGATTGGCAGTCTCGCTCGCGCGCGCAATGCGCGTCTCTACGCAGACTCGGGTACGTGAGGTCCTCCATTCGAGAGAAGAATGCGCGGCGCCGCGCGGCGCAATGCGAGGCGTAGCAGTGCGGGACGCCATGGCCAGCTGACGCTGGTCGACGTCATGAGGACCATTGTCGAACACGGCGCATTATGAGACTACAGAATGCTTTCTTGCCAGATAGGATTGTTAAAATGTCACATAGACTCATAGAAAGGGCACGTAGATAACATTCTGATTATTGCTTCTGTTCTGATTATTGCTTCTGTCTCGCTTGCCAAGATATCGTAATGGAAAAGAGAATAAAGCATTTCGTATATATTATATTATATAAAAAGATTTCTCTGCATACTTGTTATAACATAAATTTAAGATTCGTGTCGATAAATAAGAAATTACATGTTAGTTTATGTTATGTGTGTATTCTTTCATAATTTATATAAACTAATTTATATAAACTACGCGGCGCAACCTTCGCTTACACATTCCATGTATATATGAATATTTCTCTTTTATTTAATAAATTGATTATAATATTAATAATATAAAAAATTACGATTAACACCTTAATTTTATAACTAGGTTTAAATATAATATATGTATATTTGAATAAAATATAAAACAAATATATAAAAAATACAATTACAAAGAAATGCAAAAGATAATACAAGTTCATAAGTATAACAAAATATGTAAAATTATATAAAAAATATTTTTATGTTATAAGTAAATTTAATACAACTAATTTTAATATATTTTTCCATAACTTAAAAATTGTAATTATATAGATGTAATTGTAATTATATTAATGTGTGTACATAAATTTTTTATTGAGCATATATGTATTGTACATATATACAGGGTATCCCATAATTTATCCGACAACGCTCATGGGCAGATAGAGCGGACTAAACTGAATCGAAAAGTTTTTTATTATTTTGTAATTTTCGCAAGAGTTAACAAGATATTAATTACTAAAAATTGTCGAATGTTGATTTTCAATAATTACTTCTTCAAATGTAACTATTAACTTTTCAGAAAAACAGCGAGGATAAAAATTGTTAATTTTTTTCTCATAAAACTTTAAGAATTTTTTCAGAATTTTTTATCAACTTTTTACTACTGCATTTTCTTATTATCAACGCAAGAAAATACGTTATTAAAAAATTCTGAAAAAATTCTCAGAACTTTATGAAAAGAAAATAAACAACTTTTGTCTTTTGCTGTTTTTTTATAAAGTTGATAATATTTGAAAAAAATTATTAAAAACCAATGTTCAGCAATTTTTAGTAAAAAATATCTTATTAACTATTGCGAAAATTGCAAAATGGTACAGGACTTTTCGATTCAGTTTTGTCCGTTTACTCTACCTGCCCAGCATTGTCAGATAAATTATGCGACACGCTGTATATCTCATTCAAATTATTGTTGAATATTTACTA
The DNA here is from genome assembly GCF_001594115.1 of Trachymyrmex septentrionalis. Taxonomy (NCBI): domain Eukaryota; kingdom Metazoa; phylum Arthropoda; class Insecta; order Hymenoptera; family Formicidae; genus Trachymyrmex; species Trachymyrmex septentrionalis. Next base: position 1,112,109 of record NW_017306081.1, on the reverse strand, counting down.
GCAATCGTTCATCGTACTAAAGAAAAATCTTTGCGTGTGTGTTCATTAGGGTGGCTTTTATTTACTTTTGTAAAAATTTTTTAGAAATTTTTCTTCGCGCTACTCCACAATTTGGTTCCATTTTATAAAAAAATAATCTGTGTAAAATTTCAGCTCAATCCCATAAAGGGAAAGGGTGCTCTTGAGATTTTCAAAATCGAAAAAATCGTAAAATTACGGAAAAAAATCAGTTTTATTTGTTTATCTTGTGAAATATTAATTATATGCAAAAAAGTATTATACAAAAGTTATAAATCCATTAAAATTGCGCGTATTATTAACTACTTGTTTTTTTTTATACGATTAACGATTTCCGAGAAAAATGTTTCTTTTTTTTACAAAATTTTGACACTGATATAAAGTCTTTTTTTTATAACCTGGAAATTTTCGGCGATAATCACAAATTTACCTCGATAATAATAACTTATATAAAGCTATTTATTGTTTGAAAATCTGTTTGCTCCGTGGTAAATTTGTATTATCACAAGAAGAGGATGCGATCTGTGATATTTGTATTTTTCTTGTCAGTGTATATGTCGAAGCATGGTTTTGTGCGCCTTCTGTTGCTAAAGCACCGTATCTGGATTCAGGGTTCTTTCGAAATTTTTTGAATATCAAGCTATCGATCGTGGTATCTCTCGTGTTGCTTTACAAAATTTAAGCAATCATTTATGATATTTGGGCTCTGAAGCTGTCGTATTAACTTTCTTTAATCCAAATTTGTCATTTGAATCGAAAATGAAAATGGTCAATGCTTTGAATCGCGAAACAAAATCATCAAATGAAAATGAGAAGCGAATACAAATACAAACGATAAAATCCCAGAAATTATTAATAACGCAATTGAACAATTCGCTTCCACTGAAACTAGAAAATTTTTCGAAAGATTTGATTTGAATGGTGAATTCCTTAAGACAGAACCATTGACGTGGCAAAAAAATAAAAGTTTTCTAAAAGGTCTGAAATTAGTAAATAAATTGAAAGTTGTAGATAATTTGGTTAAGAAAGGGGTCAAGCTTATGGAAGATTATAATAAATTATTTACGAAAATAACAAAGACAGTATGTACTTCAGATTGTGATTATCATCGAAAATTTCCAGGTTATAAAAAAGAGACTTTATATCAGAGTCAAGATTTTGCAGAAAAAAGAAATAATTTCACATTTTTCTCGGAAATCGTTAGTCGTACGAGAAAAATAAATAGTCGATAATACGTGCAATTTTAATGGATCTACAACTTTTATATAATACTTTTTTTTGCATATAATTAATATTTCGCAAGATAAACAAATAAAATTGATTTTTTCTGTGATTTTATGATTTTTTCGATTTTTAAGGTCGCAGGGGCACCCTTTCCCTTCATCCGATTGAGCTAAAAATTTTTTTTTATACACAAATTTTTTGTTCATAAAATGGAATCAAACGGAAGGATAGCGCGAAGAAATTCAAACTTTGAAAATAAGAGCCACCCTAGTGTTTATGTCATATGAAGAGAATATATATTTTTATTAAAGGGATATCAAAATTTTATTCTCTCTTCGCAATTTGTAAGATGATTCAATATATACAAGCGTGCTTATGTTGAATACACCACATTTGCTCATGTTTTCTTGCCGGAGGGGAGAAAGTATTGTACTTCTTTTTTTCTGATTGTAAAATTCATTTTATTCTGTTATGGATACGTTGGACTTTTGATGTCCCTCCCTCAAACATACTATAAACAACGATATCTTCCATCAACCTAAACCTTTGAACGATCCATACATTGAACGATCAGTGCTTCTTCTATGTAGCAAAGACAACTATATATGATAGTTTTATTTTCGACAACGGCACATAAGTAACATAAAAAAGCGCGCAAAGCGAAAGAACGTATGAAAAAATTGTGCCCCGTTCTCACCGCATACCTACTAATTTTCATATTTTTGTTTATTTTTCGCCCTCCAACTTTCGTAAAGCGAGTATTTTTGACGCAGCCATATAATCGAATTTTTCATCGTAAAGGGGCTTTATATTTTATTTTATGCTATTACTTTTGAACTGTTATTCTTATTGCGTAGTAATATTATTTTTGACGGCGCATGTTTTGTAATCATATCCCTTTTTGCTGCCTTGTAAATCGATCGCGACTTAGATAAGGATCTACCCTCATGCATTTTCCCCCGATAAAAACTTAAGATAGGAGCTTTGTAATTATATCACTATAAATGCAATTCTTTAAATTGTCCACGCAGATAGATGGAAGTTAACTGGGAATAGTCATTTGGAGTATTTTTGCACTCCAACGCGACGGCAAAAAAACGTGAATTATTATAAAATATTGTTTTGTGTATGAATATTATTTATCATATTCTTTCTTTTTAATAACTATTCTTTACGGATCTGTAAATATGTAAATTCCATTGAAAACCCACAATAAAATACGTTACACTAATTAAAATCTTTATCTTTTAAAATATTATCTTAATAAACTATATTTAATCTGCTTATTTAATATTATCGTT
>NW_017306081.1:1108598-1109502 GCF_001594115.1 Trachymyrmex septentrionalis | reverse complement strand
GGAAAGACCCCTATTGTGAAATATCGAGTTCATTTTGGGTAAATGCTAGAAGTCTATAGGCAGAATTTAAAAAAATAATAGGTCATTTTGAAGGAAATTTAATAATAGATAACGTTACATAAAATTTAATTCAAATTCAATTTTTTTTTGAAAATTAAAGGATTGTAAAAAGTGAGCAAATCACAAAGTCAAAAAATTGTGCTCATAATGTGAGATGCCCCGAGAAATCGATATTAAAATGCAAAGTATATCAGTGTTGAAATTTAAAAACTTTATTTAATATTTCTAAAATACAAACAAACACAGCCAGCATGCGCGAAAAATGCGATAGATTATACCCAGAACTCGTTTTCAGATAGTTGGAATCAAGCATCGCAGATATACGCACGTTCATTCCGGTTGTCTTTTTTATTATTATACAATAACATTTATATTTTAACAACGATTTTCACTATAATATAGGAGTATGGATTATTTCACATTAGGAATACCCTAGGTATCTTATATTATGATTTCCATGTCTTATGGTTTTACAATCATCAAATCTAACTTCTATAATTAAACAATTCAATATATCCCATATTTTTCTATTAATGCGACCTTACTTTATCACTACATGAAGAATTTATTGCCAAATAATTATTTATTAAATAATAAACAAGGTTTAAAGGTTCATTTCAATAAAACTTGAAGACATCCAAATTCTAAAATCTCGTTTTACAATGACTACAGGCATGATCTAATAATTAATTTTCTACTAAATAGTTTTCAATCCAAGAGCAATAAATTCATGGCAGAACTAACAGATAGCGTTTATTAGTTTAGCAGAAACACCGCTATCTCACATTAGGTCCCTATGTCATAATAGGGGTTTTCCTCTCTATCTCTCTCTCTTTCTAAATAT
>NW_017306081.1:1092306-1108498 GCF_001594115.1 Trachymyrmex septentrionalis | reverse complement strand
ATATATATATATAAATATATAGAGTTCACTTCCAGGTTAAGATAACTGCATACGCGGTCCTAAAGGTTGGTGAGTTTTGCTAATTATAAATCCAACATTGAAATTGATAGTTCAAAATAAAAAATATTTCTGAACATCAATTAAAAATATAAAACATTTTTAATATTTACTCGATGCAATAAAGATTTAACTATACATGTATGTTCCGGAATTATCGTTACTTTCATATTTTCGGAGCAGACAAATAACTCATCGACACCGAGCCATCAAAACACGAGCATACCTCGCTCCTGTGTTAATCACGCTGTTTGTCTCAAATGGCACGCGACCCCCCGAAAACCGTCGCGCACATATTCCGTGTGAGAATAGTAAGTTCGCCGCCCGATTCCGATCAATACTCATCATATATCGCTTCGCTCTCAACGCATCTTCGCGAATATTAAATGCGAACTAATAGACTTGTTACCGGTGCCTTCTGTCACATAACGTAATACGCGTACCGCGAGACCGTTCAGTGCGCGAGAATTACCGGTGTTTCCGACGAGATTTGCCGGCCTCGTTATTGCTCGCAATACGCATTCTTTCGAACGAGCGAGAAATTACTAAACGTCGTACCAAGTGCGAATTACCTGTGCATCGCACCAAACGCATCAATTGTCGCAATATTATTATAATACTACGAGCATCGCTTACCGCCTGCTTCGAACAAATCTTAATTCAACTTATTAATAAAATCTAACTTATTACAATCAAGAGAGTCATCGTTATTACACCCCGCCTCGGCGAGCTTCTAATCTAGCTTCTAACTATTATTTTAATTGGGATGAATATAAGAATATCCTTGATATATACTTATATCTCTTGGTTAATTGGCATCGCAAGTTCATCTAAATTTTTCTTCTTTTGGCCCCACAGCTTAACTAATTAATTAATTGATTTAACAGTTTAACAGATTGATATCTCGCTACTGGTAATGGTAATAATGGCGGCAACTCCAGCCAGAGGACTAAAATGCCGCTTATGCGGTGAAAAATAACACGCCGAATCCTGAACACTACCGTCTCCAGATATAATATAATAAACTTATTATTGTAAATGCGCGTTTGAAGCCAGTTTCACACTTTTCAAAATCCAGAAATTTAATTCCCGCCTACGAGAAATACGAGAGAAGAGAGGAGAGTAAAAGAGAGAATGGCGACTAAAGAATTTCAAAGAGAGAGAGTAGCAAACTGTATCACGTTACTCGTCTCCTCTGATCCTTTGATTGGGCGCGGTCATCAAAGCTCCATAGTCATGGAAGAGATTGGAGAAAACTAATCACGTGATTCCCTTTCTGATTGGACGCTGTCATTCACGTGATGCAATTTGCCATTCTCTCATGGGCCAGTATTCATAGTCGGTTCTTATTTAACCGTTTTAAGCTGGTTCTTATTTAACTGTTTTAAGCCGATTCTTATTTAATCGTTTTAAGCCGGTTCTTATTTAACTGTTTTAAGCCGGCTCTACATTAGTTAGAAGTTGATCGTAAGTTTGTTGCGACAGCCAATATAAAACATTAATTTCAAAATTCAAGCTTCAGATTTGCTATTGCAACAAACTTGCAATCAGCTTGCAAATAATGTAGAACCGGCTGTAAGTAATGTCTTAAATCGCTAATGCGTCCTTCTAATTGATTCATGATACTTAAGACTATACTTAAGATTAAATATAAGATCCATCTATAAATATCGGCCATGTGGTGTGCTCAGTTGGACGGTATCTTTCTCTAAATTTCCGCTATCTCTATCTATAGCCTTGTGTAACAATGCTAAAAATCAGTCCAAGATCTTGGATGAAAAAAGAATTGATTAATCACAATGGTCATGTGATCAAATGATTTGTTAAATCCTTTTCTGTCCGAGATCTTGGACCGATTTCTAGAACCGTTTCACCAACGCCGATCAAGTTTAATCGTGATTAAGTGTCAACCGCAATTGATTGATTCTACTAAACAGCAAACGCGAATGGTCAGTCAACGGCCGATTAAGCTGACTGGCGTTGATGAAACCGGCTTTCAATCTTTTCTTGTCTGACATACTTTATAATGCATCTTACAATTAGTAAGTTCTTTTTCTAATTTATATCGTAAATTTTCCTTCATAATTTATATTGTAAATTAAATATTGATTAAAGAAGTAAATAAACAATCATAGTGCTAGTAAATCAATATGGTTATTAGTTTAGTTAACAAATACCAGTATATAATCCCATTTCCGTTCGATCTTTTTTTGTTAAATATTAATTATAATAAATAGAAATAAATCGTTTTTCCGTTATTATTTTTTAGCTTAGTTAATAAATACCAGCAAATAATTTCATTTCTATTTAATCTCCTTTTGTTATTAAGTTATAAACAAATGGAAAGTCGAAATCGAATAAATCAGTTTTAAAATTATATTTCTTAGTTTTTAGCAATTACTAGCGCGTTTTATTATTATACCGACTTTACCGATCCTGTTTTAAAAAAACCGACCAAGACATTATCGTAGTACAGACTCATGCTTAGCGCCGCAACATTGTCGTGTTTCCAGATATCTTCAGATCGCAGCGCTTGATCATGTATATCATTAGCGCTCCTTGCGTAAAGAATTTCAGAAGGACACGAAAGGAATGTGTGGAATGCGGTCGACGATGACGACGTATCTTAATCGGAAAAAATAGCAGTTCGGAACTTTGCGTCGCGATATCTCCACTAGTAGGGTACGTACAGAAAAAATAAATACACTTTCATTATATATTTCGAGCGGCTGCAATCGATTGAGTACACTTAGAACTTGATTGGTTTAGCTCTTATTGAGTTTCCGATAACCTCGATCTGACGCAACTCGCTGGTTCGCATAAATAAAGAAGGCATGTCCGTGTCTCGCGCCATAGCTTAGCGCCGAAACACTACCAATGTCTCCAGACAAATAGCAACAGGTCATATTAGCAGTTACTTCAATTATTTTGATTAATTGAAATTAAATTCAATTCAGTTGTAAAATCTAATTTAGTACATGTTTCTTTTTAAACAAATGAAAATAACTTGCTATTATCGCTAAATCGTTACAAGATAATAATAAAATGATATTAAGTTGATAGTCATCAACATTTTCACTTTATCATTCTTCCATAATAAGGATATTACCAGGATTTTATTCGTATCTGATATGTCTAAAAGGAAATAACAATCTGCTTTGTCAAATATATAATATAAATAAATAAAAGTTCCTCTTTTCAAAGGAACTCGTATTTTTTCCAGTGAACTAACGAGAGATTTAGTATGTTCTCGAAAGAAATTATTACTGATCCTTTTATTGTCTTTCCGACTTGCTGGGAGGATAAAAGATTCATGAAGATAAGTTTAATCCTTGGTGTCCTCGTTTTCCTGAAACGCCCAACAGGCGATATTTCCTGCTGGTTAATCAGTATACAGTTATAATGTAAAAAACTTTAGTCACTATTTCTGTATACGCAAAAGGGGTGAAGGAGGATTTATTGCTTATAAAAATATTGTCGATATACAATGTCCGTCTTTCACGTCTGCGTTCCACTTGTCTTTATATATTCTAATGGCTACTTTTTATACTTATATGGACACACTTGTTTGAATAATTTACATATGTTTTTTGATGAGTTTTTATTTCTTATTAGAATTCCATTATGTTAATTTATTTGCGTTTATTTTTTCGTAAGAAGTCTTTTTATCTTTTTTTATTAACTAGAATTTTTCCAAGAGATATGATACACTTTTGACTGTTCAATCGTATATGAACAATGTCGAGTTCTACATCAAGATTCATCCGAATTGTGAATATTATGAATATGCGAACATTTGCGATAATTGTTATGTACTACGGTTTTTTCGATATGTTTAATGTCTGAAGAGCGCTCAATCCGGTAGCTGAAACTTGTAATTTGTATTTAAACTGAGTTTTTATTTATTTTTTAATTTTTATTTTTTATTTTTTCTCCAATTTTATTTTTTTTTTTCTTTACTTGTAATTTATTCTTTTAATTAGATGACTTGTTTTTTAAAGAAATGTGTTGACTCTTACTTTGCCCTTTATTTATTGTTATTTATTTTGTATAGGAAGAGTCCTTCAATTTGTTAAATTTATTGCTTGTGACGATGCAAGAATTAATTAAAAAATAAAATTAAGATAAAGAGCCCTTGTGTCGACGCGCATCATTGATCATGGCGCGCGGCCATTTCTTTTGAAATATCTCTAAATCATTCCACCTCGATTTGGGTCACTACAACTGGTTCGGCCAATCCGTGCCGCTGGAAAGCGCTCTGGAGTCATCGATAAAGTGCTAACCTAGTTTGTTCGTTCATTGCGAACTCGGGACTCGGGGAAAAAACGAAGGACGCGACTCTTTGTCACTCTTTGTTTATCTCGCGTAGCTCGCAAAGCATCCAAGAACTTTGATCGCTCTTAAATTACAGAATTTAAATTATAGCCAGTTCTTACTACAAGCGCGACGTCTTTTCTCCCTCTTGAAAAGTTTTATCGCTTTCCAAATTCCGCAAAACTCGGAGTACATATGTTTGCCATGTGTTTTAGATTCGAAATTGGCGAACAAATAGTAATGTAAACTAGTCGTAATTTAGAAATTAAATTTTCCATTTCATTAAAACAATCCATATCAAACTCTGAGTAGTTTAGATATACTTTGAAAGATAATTATGCTTAGGCGTTCCACTTTTATAATTATTATTGTTACAATGCTAATAACAATAATTATATTCATATAGTTCTATATAGACAAATAATTAAAAAATATATAATTGTTTCCGAAAACCACTATAATCTTATATTCTTTTTATATAAAACTTTAATTTTCTTATTACTAACATTATAGCAGTAACGAAAGCAGTATAATAAGTTATTACTAATAATTGTAAAAATGGTGTTAAAATAATTATGATTAAAAATTTCATTTTTATAATTATTACTGCTATAACGTAATTAGTAATAATAATATACGCACACAGTTCTTTCAAACATGAAAAAAATTATATAAATCATGATAATTTTAAATATTAATATAGTAATATATATATATATATATATATATCAAGATATATAAATAGTGAATAAAATAAACATTTTTATTGAGTAAATGCAATTGCAGTTATAGTAAATATAACTATTTTCTTCAATTCTCTTTATACTAGTAATAGTAATATTGGTAATAGTAATTACTTATGTGATAATAGTATTTAAAAAATATGTTGAGAAAAAACTAAAGATTTTCAAGCAGTGTGTGTGATTATTATTATTAACACAACTGACTATATTTGCATGATTAAAACAACTATAAATTTATAATTGTAAAAAATGACTAATAATAAAAAATAAATTATAATTAAATTATGATAATTGTTTTCATTTTTTTTCTCAGTGCTACTAAATGTTAATATAGACGTGTTTGCTTTTAAGCTAACTATAGAAATGGATTAATTTATTTTTGACAATAAGAATTATATTTTATACAATATATATAAACAACAAAAAATAATAAAATTATTTAATTCAAAGGATTCGATTCTCATTGCTTCTTGGATATTTAATAGTGCTTTTCTCTCAGTATAAATATTTGGCAACTGAAAATAATTATAATATTATAATTGTTATTACTATAAAAATAATTGCAGTTACTATAATTTAACTATAATTTATAAGCATTTTTGGGCCAATCCTATTTTTCTCTCAGTGTATAAACGGAGCAATACATTTAAAAAATAAAATCGTTAATAAATATTAAAAATAATAAGTAACTGCGTACAAAGTTTTTATTGAGTTATCAAAAATAACAGCGCATAATGTACCTTATACGTTATCTTTAGCATTGTCTGACTCATACAGCTGCTTACTTCAACCTACTTTGCAAAAAAGTTTTGCCGTCGTGTATGGATTATTGTTAGAAATCGGAGAATCAAGTAAGTACTTGCGATATATCCCTGCAACAAAAGTGATTCGAGTGCATTTATTGCGATAAATGCGCAATTGTCCGTCGCGCAGCATGAATCAAAGAGTTATCGAACCCCGATGAACGTTGCGGCGAGGTTGTCGACCCGTACGCATCCCAATCTCACGTAACGCTCGCTCTTTTTAAGGTAACGAATGGCTCACCTGTTCTGCTCGCGGCTTGTTCTTTTCATCTTGCTCCTTGCTGAGATCTTCAACGAGGTCATGGAGCAGTCTGATGTCCTGGGGGCTGGGGGAATCGACCCTACCAGCCCCCACGCTCATCGCACTATGGGGCGCCAGTTCACACGAGTCAACAGTCCCCTCCTCCTCCTCCTCTTCTTCCTCCTCCTCCTCCCCCTCCTCCTCCTCCTGCGCCTCCTCCTCGTTTCCTACCGCGCTCCTCTCGCTGTCGCTATTCCAACAACCCTCAACCAGGGTCCACTCCCAGTCACCGTCGGTTACCCTTCCGTCGTCATCGCTCATTTATAGCATTTAGGCGGTTTCGGGCGAAACTCGGACTCAGCGTCCTGCGAGAAAGCCTTGGTTCTTCACGAAGCTTTTGACCCTTATTCGACGTGGAAGAAACGCCGAACGACGGAAGGTTTAATTATTCAAGACCTGTAGCTGGAGGACGCTTAAGTTCTTTAGTCGATAGTTTAATCGGTACGCGAGACGTTTTTTTGCTTTCTTTTAAAATACTTTTTTCGATCAATTCTTTTGCTCATTGGCGTGGCAACATTCAGGCTTAATTGTCGAATTAATTGACTATAGTGAAAAAATTAGTAATCCTATTATTCTCAAGGTGCGATGATTCTCAACGCGATGTTCTTCGTTCTTCCTTGTAGCACATAAAAACGTAATAATTCTCAAGTGTTTACTTTTAAAATAGGCGATTATATATAGCTTGAAATGAGTTTATTGTCGAATTAAACAGTGTTCGCAATTTCACTATTCATCAGAGAAGCGCATAAGTTCTCGCGCGCATCTTTATTTGTAACACTTTCATTCATCTGTTCGTACACGATATGTCTTTCCGTTTCGATTAAAAATTTATCATTAATTGTTATTAATTGAAAAATTAAAAAATTATCCCTTAAATAAGAAACTAGACAAGTTAAGTCTTAAGTTTCCAATTTTTATTTACGAAAATATAATGTGCTCTGAAAAATGAAATTTTCGTATATAAAATTGTGCGCTTAATTGCTTTCTCCAAACTTCAAAGAATTATAATTCGACAACATATGCAAAGATTTCATAGACATGCGATTTAAGTAAATATACTGATTATGAGAGAAGTTTTTGGCATTTTTTACTATAATTACATATTGTTATAATTAATGATAATAACATACATACATGCACAGTTCTATTAACAAATATGTATAATTGGAATTGAAAATGACTTCAAATTATAGACCATAAAAATATATGATTGCAATTACTATAATTTAACTATAATTTATAGTCCAATACTATATGGTCGTTCCAAAAATAATTATAAGTTATAGTTAAATTATAATAATTGCAACTATCTTTATCATAATAAAATAACTATAGAATTCGTAGTCATTTATTCAAATATGTGTGTGTGTGTTGTGTGTGTGTGTGTGTGTTTTGATAGTCCTTATAACTATTATTACTAACATTAATGCTCACACAGTAATAATTATAACATAATTATAGTAAAAAATAAAAAATCTTTCTCTCAGTGTAATTATTTCTATCTTTTCAAAAATTTCTCAAAAATTTCTTGCCCAGTTTCTAACTGTAAGGTATAATTTTTTTGTTAACATTGTTATATGTTTTGCAACGAATTGTTTGCGGAAAAAACATCTCTACAAAAGCATCATGTTATCGCGTGCTTGCGTGTATTAAGTCGTCTGTTGCGTAGTTAGATTTTACTTAGTACCGGTTCGATAGAACTTAAGATTTTTGCAAAGTAATGTAAGGTGCGGAAGAATTTTGTTCGTTTGACATTTAAGAAAATAAAAAACTTTTTTCTCGAAAAGTATTTTTTGGAAATAATTATGAATAAGTAATTGTATATTTTTTTATAATAACATTGAAATAAAATTAAAATATTTAGTATAATTCTATTTATTAATAACATTATACATATTTAATTAATATTATTTTATATGTAAATGTTATTACAATGTATTAAAAAGAAATAGTTTCCATTGTTGAGGAAAAATAATTAATACTTTGTAAAAATTATATTGTGCTATTGATTATATGCGCAAGGTTGAAATGAAGGATGAAGATGAGTTTTGCATTACAACATTAGCAAACATTGTGCGAACAGGTTTTTGCATAATGTAGTCATTTTGCATTCTTGATAAGGGTCTCACGACGGTGCGAAAGTCCATCATGCAACGATATGATTTGCATCGCTGTGATTTTACGATCTTCGTAGTTTATGCTAAACGGTTATTGATAACATCAAAATTAAAAGCTTCCGGAAACTATTATTGTAACGACTGATGAACATCGCAAGCGAAATGTGCAATTAATATGAGCGATGAACAAAATGTCTGCGCAAGATGTATAGCTGAAATGCAATCGATGCTGAATAATAGAATCACTGAGCGAGTTAGATATCGTTAACCATTGTCCATTTTGATTTTACTCGGTATCGGTAATAAAAGCAGGACTTATACATAAGTCGACTGCGAAATAATGTAAATGTCGAGGCAACGGGTATTGTGATATTGCAGTGAAGGTAAGTGAATCGTACATTTTTGTGCCTGTCGGCACCTGCATATGCACCTGCACACACAACATACGCGCATATATATATATGTTATATGTGGACACTTGTAAGTGTAGGTAGTGTGAATATAGCGACGCAAGGACGCCAGTCATTGATCACCTGGTGGCTATGACCTTCGCCAGTTGCATCGTGGTAACGCGTGTCGTTGCCGCGTATATCGCCTTTGGAAAGAAAAAGGATGAATTACTGTTGTAGAGGGAACATTTCTCGATCGCCTCCCTACGTTAGTTCGATAGGATTGGCAATTAATCTCATGTCGAGAATGGTGGCCCGAGTCGTCCGTTTCAAGTTACTGCAAAGGCCGATTGATTTCTGACGTCGGATTTATACGACCGGATCCGTGTAAAGAGGATTTTTATCAACAGTTTTTCCCGAAAATCAATGTTAGATAAGAAAGTGTGTTCATGGAAGTTAAATTACTGTTGTCTTATTACTTACAAATTTAAATAATTCTATATGAATAAATAATTCAAAGACATTGTAAAAGAAGCAATGCTTAATTTGATTTGAAGATCGATGAAATTATCTCCTTAAAGTAAAGTTATTACAAATTTAATATAAAGCGAAATAATTTTGTATAAATAAATAATTTGAAGATATTATAAAAAACAATACCTAATTTAATTCAAAGATCGATGAAATTATTTATTTCCTTAAGATAGGATCAAAGGAAAAAATAGATATATAATAAAACTTAAGTTGATGAAAAAAATTTTAATTTAAGATATTTTGCTAATGCATTTCTCTGAAGTCCTATCAACACGTAGGTTTTAGCCAGAAAATATTTTGGTAATTATCTTATGTCTAGAGAGGCACTCCAGTAAAGGTTATCGATTTTGCCAATAAAGAGAAAATGGACCCTTCGGATTTTAAACCTAGCGTAACCTTAACTTGAATTCGCTGGATTTGTACAAAATTAATTTCGGTCCTCGTATTCTGATCATGTTCTCACAAATGAATGTACTATAATAGTCTAGAAATGATATTAAACACGAATTCCTGGCCTTCAAAGAAATTTTAAGGAAGTCCAGATTTCTGCATTCACTAGATCTTTTGGATTCGTCCATTTTAAATTACAATTATACATATTTGTTATATACCTTAACATTTTTCGTTTTCAACTTAATTTTTTTATGAGAATTTATGTCATTAGAACTCAATACAAAAATAGTACAAGATATAAATTCTGCAAATTTAATTGCGATAAGCGTATGAAATGACAGAGCAAAATCTGCAATTGATGTCAATTTTAGATAAAACTGGACAGTTTAGATAACGAATTGTTTAATTATATTTCAGCATCACAATTGTATTAGAGAAGGATGAACAAAGCAAAAGTTTGCAACAGTTTCATGATCGTTTTTAGTGATATTAAGATGTCAACATGTAATGCAAATAATCGTAAGGCATTAATTCAATAAATACGCAACATAGAGATATGATAGATGATAAGAATGATAAAAAAAAGCTTGAATTAGAATAAAATATTGGAAGACTTAGATAAAACATGTCTGCGATTTTAATCCGGGAATAATCACCTGATCTTTTTTTTTAAATCCGATTATCTGCGATGCTTACAACCCAATTAAAATCATTATTAATAATTTTCCAAAAAGGTAAGTAAAAACCAAACAAATATCAAATGAAATAATCATTAAGTAGTTTGTTATAAAAATATTTAAAAAAAAAATTTTTACGCAATAATTTTTATTACAAATTTCGATGAAATTAAATATTTAAAAGTTGGTAAAGAATATTTAAAAAATGTGTTACTAAAGGAGAAAAAATATAAAAAGAATAAATTAAACAAAACATATAAAATAAAAAATATTATATATTATATAATCATATATCTATATAAAACACTTTACAATAATAATACTTTACAATAATAAATCCTATCTATACAAAACAATACTTTACAATTCATATTTTTTCGCTATAGAGATGTAAAATTCAGGTGACTATATCCCAGGTTAAAAAAATTATTCTTTATATAAAGATAGAAAGAAAACACTGATAATTTTATAAATGAGAAATTAATTCAATAAAGCTGTAGCCATTTTGATGGGATCCTCTAGGACATCGCAGTCTGTATGCAACGTGTGACGTGCAGAAAACGCAGTGCACGTGAATGGGCGCGTATGTGACGCGACGATGACGTTCCTCTTAGCAGACTAGACTGGCTTGTGTTACGATTATTTTGAAGTACAATCCACCGCACATCAGTTTTCCCTTGCATGTAAATTCATGCAACGGAAAACCACGACGAATAAGATTACAGAAGAGATTGATATGCAGGGCGTGTCAAGTTTATTTTCATCATGTACAAATTTTTTTCCAAGACAATAAATTTTTTTAGGCAGGTTTTTTTAAAGCAGAGATTTAGTTACGACTGTCATAACTTTTAAATTTGTAATCTGTAACTATACAGGGATGCAAATCTGAAATACTCTGTAAAGAGTGGATGATGAATGATACCGAGAAGAGATGGACAAAATTACTTGGCACAGCTTGCGTTAAAGCATCGACCGTGATTAATCATAATAAATGAGGAACAATTTATCGCTTGGTCAAGCAGAATTACTGATGGATTCACTCTCGTTTATTAAAAATTGTATCAGATTTCCAAAATTGCATGTATAAGTACAAAGAATTTTATGTAAAATGACTCTATGATATAAAAAAACATGATTACAGATATAAAAAATAGGGAATTTCTCACAATTTTGTAAAACTTACAAACTAATAATAAATTTTATACAGTTATAAGAGATTATTTTATTATTTATTTAATTTTAATTTATTCTATATCAAATAATTTCAAACAAAATTAAATGTTTCGAATTTGTAGCGTTTCTAGACAGAGCATTTTTCTACAATATTTTTTTCTACTCTTTGTTACATTTTCAAATATGTGATTAAATCACTTTAACATTTTTCGTTACATTTCTGATACATTTTAAAATACATGAATCACTTTAACATTTCGCGCGTTATTTGATGACATGCAGTAAACACAGCAACTTTGTTAATTACGTGCTCGAGTATTTTATATTTTCATTTATACTTTTAGCTTTGCGATAAGAAATGCTTCGTTTAAAGCACACGCTCACATTGTCCGCGGCTCAGCATTCACTGTTGCCATCGGTTGAAACCGATTTCTTCGTCGTAGTCGGAGAACGGTTTTTTCACCTTTTTTTTAGGGTCGCGATCGATTGTCGATTTCGCGCCTTTTTTACTTTCGCAAAATCTGCACAATAATCAATCGCAGTCTATCCCACAAGGCGCGCGGCTTGGATATCTCGAGAAATCCCAAAAATATTGATCCCCGAATTCTTGGGCAATCCTCGCGATTGATGGCGATCGCGGATCAATGGGTGACGTGTCTTTGCGAGTGACAGTCTGAATTTTAGAAATCGCTGCTCGCGAACGTTGGCGAACGATACCAATCACTCACGACTAAGTTGATTTAGGTGCTACTGAGCGGTACCACTCAATGTTCTGTCATGATCCTGCGTGAAAACGTAACGCGAAAGGAGAACACGCGCTACCGTCCGAGGTATGCGCGGCTCTCGAAGACGAGCACGGATTGGGCACGACGTCGAATGAATTGATCGGCAGGTTCTCGCCCTTGCGAAATCCGCGGACGAAAGAAGAAAGTCTTGTCACCATTCGCATGTGCGATCTTCCTTCGTCGAGAACGTGGACGGAGTGACGAATGACGAAGCTACCTGCTAGGCAGAACAGGGGACACTGCGACACTGATCAGGGCGCCGTGTAACGGGAAGCCCATGAATTTCTCGAGCCCTCTCGCAACCCTCTCTTTCCCTCTTGCTCTAGCACGCGTGCGCCCCAATAAGTCGCTCTTCCTTTCTTCTCACGCTACCACGGCGGGCAATCCGCCAGCAAGCGGATTCGTCTCTTCTCTTCCTCCTCGACCACCGCGTCGGGATTGACGTGTGCATCCGTATTTCCGGTACGCCTTTATCCCGGCGCCGCAGAAGAACGGATGCTCGGACACGATGCTGGCCCTTCTTTTGTTCTTTTGAATTCGCGTAGATGACCGAATTTACAAAGTATCCGAAGAGTTTATAAATATTACTGTGAGATCTTCAATGGATTCTAATTAGTCGATCTTACATCGAGAACTGCTGTTTTGCTAGTAGAGTTCATTTTCAGAAGAAAGGACCGATCAATAAAGGGAATGTAATGTTAAACCTTACAGGAGCACATTTTTTTCTACTAGACGGATTTGTATTAATATTTATATTTATATATTTTTGAGCGATATGAATCTAAGGTCAAATTTTAGAAATTTAAAACGCGGATTCACTTTTTTTATTAGTTATTATTTTCAATAAACTTATTCTTCTGGGCGCTCGTTATACAACAATAATTTCTATACAATCTTTTTCATTTATTCACAATAAATCACCTTTTCAAAAAAAAAAACTTTCAGTATTTTTACATATTCAAGATTTTTATAAATAAAAAACAAGCAAATAAAAATACACAAACAATTATGTATTACAGTGTGCTTAATATAACTGTTCAAATTTACATTCTTTTAATTTCATTAATTTATGTAAAATTTATTTATTTCGAAAAAATTTGGATTTCTTTATTTTATTATTTGTTTGTAACTAAAAACATATTGCTTAATTAATTTAAATATTATTCAAAAAAAGATTATAATTTAAGGACGTTTTTTATACATCTTTTTAAAATGCTTGATGCTAACAAAATTATTAAAAAATGACAGATTAGTCTAAATCACGTTTAAAAATAATACAACAAATTTGATGATGGTTTACTGGATCATTAGTTATTTTAACAAATAGTTAATAATTAGTATTTTTTAAATCTGTGATCTAATCAAAATATATAGAAATGTATTATATTATATAAAATAAATATAATGATAAAAATCTTAATTTTTTAATATTAAAATACATTATATGTATTCAAAATTATTTACGTAGACTTATATTGCAATGCATGAATTGTTGTCGAATAAATAAATAAAATATTTATTCTATATCTTTGTAACTAATCAATGAATCGCAATGAAACTTTTCGTATATTATTTTGAATATTTAAAGTACTTATAAAAAAAAATGTAATATTTTGTCATTTTTAAAATTTTTATTTTTAACAATAAAAATAATAACAAATAAAATAAATAAACTATAAAAATGTATTATTAAATAAAAATATAATTTTATTCACACAACTTTCATCTATATATAGCTTATTTGAAGTGTAAACATTAAAACATACTTCCTAATTTAATTTTCTTTGCAGGAACTGTACGTCTAATACATCCTTAAATTTTCAGAAGTAAATTATATCATTTATATAGTAGTTAAATTATATTATAGTAGTTAAATGACAAAGAAGCATTAAAAAAATTAAGAAATACGATATGTTCCATTGCTTTTGTAAGGGTTAAGATAACAAGTCTATCGTTTTTAAAGTTAAAGATCAATTATCCTAGAAAAAATTATCATTTAATCGAAAACTGATTTTTGCAGAAGAGATTAATTGAGAACATTACCGTCACTTAAATAAATATCAATTATTCGAATGTTCATATATGCTGCTACTGTCATTTAATTGTTACAATTAATCCACTTAAATTTATAGAACGTACATTTATTGCAGGTCTATCTCGATATATCTTGCATGAGCCATTACCGTTATTAATTAATCACTTTCGCTCTAATTATAGCTCCTCTTTATCTTTCGGTCATATTTCTTTCAGTTGCGCAACTCTGACTAAAGTTGAAACGAATTGTATCGGGACTAGTTACCTAAATATAAAAGATATCGAGGATCTGCTATGGAATAAGAGCGTGGAACGTTAGCTATTCGATGTTTACATGCTATTAATTATCTTCTTACTGGCGGCTGCCTGACGCTACGTCGCAGCTGCTTCTTTCTTTGAAGCTGCAACTTCTCGGAACGTTGCGAAAGCTCGATGATCGCTAAACGAGCTCGCATGATACTATTTTTGGCATTGAATCTCGCATGTTTTTATGCATTGTGACTCGTGCGACGAAAATGGCATAAACACAACTGCATCAAGAATTTGGCTGCTTGCCTTTTAGAAGACACACAATTGCACAATACTATATTTTATTCTTCTTGGCATTCAATGAATAAGATAGAATGACACTTGAATCGATTGTCTCCTAAAAGGAAAGCAATTTTTATTAGGACGCAGTTCTCAACATTTTATGTCTATTTATATCAAAATATTTTGTTAAAATTTCATCTTTTGAGAGTTACTGGACAGTTATACTAACTCTGATTAATAACTGAGAAATAAAATTACATCTCAATCCAGATGTAACACTTCGTCTACATCTAGTTAAATATTCAGAGAAAGTTCGATTCGTATTCCCTTGCATATTCCCAATGTACCGAATATTGTAGAGCAGTAAAAAAATCATCACAAATATGCAAATGTCGATAAAATATTCAGAATATTGTATGAATATTCTTTACGTATATCACGAAAATCGCAAGCGAGTGAGCAGTACACATTTCCGTATAGAGAGCTGCGGCGGAGAGTATTTACTCGTAGACAAAAAAAAAGAATTGAAAAAATCGCTTCGGAATTGATTCTTTTTTATTCTCTTAATCAATTATTAAGAATCAATTCCCTGAGAGAAAATATAAACAGTGCAACTGCTTATATTTCGTTTATGAAATAGCGATACCGATTAAAAAAAAATTCGATTCTCAGAATGGATTCATTCTGTTAGAGATTTGATTCTTAATAATTGATTAAGAGAATAAAAAAGAATCAATTCCGAAGCGATTTTCTCAATTCTTTTTTTTTTTTAACAACTTGTAAGATTATAAAATGGATACAATAATTAACAATATTTATAGACAAGTTACAATAATTGAATAAATTGAATTCACCAATTTCAGAGAACATAATTATTATTTAAGAGCAAAAGAAAGAATTGATTTTCGATGCATTCCACACAGCATAGGGAGCTCATAAAATTTTTGTAGCTTCATTTAAGCTTCAAAAAGAACTCCTAGGGAACTCTTATGTCCGATGTTGAGAGTTCCCTAGAAGCTTCATTTTGGTTCGCAGGAAGCTCTTTTTAAGTTCTCCGAGAATGCAACAAAATGAACTCTCTCTCAGTCGACATAAACTGAAAGTAACATAACGTCAATGTTATAATTATGCACATATATATATATTATATATACTTTGCAATTTAAATGTAACACATGGCATTACATAATAGTTATATTGTGGAGTGCGAAATTATAACATTGACGTTATATTATTTTTAATTTGTGTCGACTGAGAGAGAGGTTCATTTTGCTGAGTTCTCGGGGAGCTTAAAAAGAACTTATTTAGTCGATTTTTGTAAGCCCTAGCCTGGAAACTTAG
>NW_017306081.1:1080879-1092206 GCF_001594115.1 Trachymyrmex septentrionalis | reverse complement strand
TTGACGTTATATTATTTTTAATTTGTGTCGACTGAGAGAGAGGTTCATTTTGCTGAATTCCCTGGGAACTTAATCGGAGTTTTGTGCTGTGTGGGATTGATTCAAGAATTGGCATCACTATTGTGAGCTCCAAAATTCGGATATTTTGAAAAATTTTTAGAATGTTTTTTTTAGCAAACCTTGACCTAAGATCGATCTTGAATTCGAAGTTTGATTATTTTTTCACATTAATCGGTCTGTATTTCTTAAGGCGTATATATTGAGAATGAACTTCTTTTATAATGTTTAGTTGGTAATCTCGTCGTCCTACGTTAGTACCATCTATGTTCTTTATCTATGTCATTTAGTATTATTTTTCGTTCATGTCTTAAGTTGGCACGCCTTCTTACACACACACATATACACACACGCACGCACGCACGCACGCACGCACGCACAGTTAGTTTTCTTATTGTCATCCCTTCTAAGTTTGAAGATTTGTTTTGTTGCAACAGTTACAGAAATATACAATCGTATACATACGACATTTTTGTGCCAATCCAGAATCAGATTGTGTATTTATTGATTCACCTGATCATCTCCAAGCGCATAAAAATACTTCAGTATATCGTACAGGTAAATGAATGATTGCATCGTGTTCAGCGATCAAAAAAACATACAATACCATATTTAAAATCTGATTTAAGCCATTTTTGCATCAAATCAACCATGTATTAAGGAAAATTGAAACTTTGATTTAAGAATCATTAACTTGCTACCTCTAAATCTTAATTTTTTTATAAAATATATTTTTTTTTAAATTAGTGGTATTCTTTTGGCATGAAATGGAAGTTCTTTTGAACTGAGAGGCTGATTATAAAAGAACTTGTTCTTTTTTCTTTGTCAGTCTAATATATATATATTTTTAGTGCTTAATAGGCATCTATTAGAAAGATCTTAATATAATATAATAGAAATCTGTAAATAAATTTATCGCGAAAAATATTACCTCAGCCGGCAGTCGAACCCGGATCTCTTACATTCCATGCGAGCGTCCTAAGTCTTTAGACTACCGAGACCTTAGTAATATTTTTCGCAATAATTAGTATATCTATATATATATATGGAAACAAACGTCTTTCTGGCAACGTATTATAAAATAACGTATGATAAGAATCTTATTGGATCATAAAATTTGGAACTCATCAAATAGCAAATAGGAATCCTGGTCTAAGTTGTCTTTTATGAATATTTAGTGTTAGTTGGACAGTTGTTGCGCATAAAAGACAAAATCTGACTTTATATACTGAATAAAAACAAGACAATAAATGGACTATTTTAATTATTTAAATATAATAATTTGTTAATGCTAGAAAATAAGTGGATACAAGTTGTATATTTTGATCAGAAAAACTATTTCAATCACTGAATAAAATTCTTAAGTTATGCATTTCCTACACAATATTGTTAATGAAAATACAATAAGACTAGATTATAATTGGATGGACATCTAAAAAATATATATTTTTCTACCAGGGTAGATTAATCTTAATTAGTATTCATTAGTATTTCATTTAATCTTTACTATTTTCTAATTTTTAAAACTACAGAGAAAAAGATAAAAAGTAAGTTAATTTACTTGATAGAAATAAACAGCAACATTTTTCTCTCATTAATTGATAAAAATGAACACATTAATGGTTTTCTTTCGAAATTTTAACGCAGCACTTGTGTGCATTAAAGTTTCAAGAGAATTTTTTGTAAATTTGTACATAAAGTAATTGGATTCTATATGGCTTAATATCCAATATGTTCTACTCGTTATTTGTGAGGAATTACGATAAATTTAACAGATAGCACAGATAGTCAATCGTGCTGTCCGTCTGACTCGATCGCATCAATTTATTGCTTTGCAATTTATTCATTCTGTTACTGTTAATAAAATAAAATATAATACGTTGTGATGTAATATTTCGTAAATAAGTTACCGTTTTCTATAACTATTAATGTTGTAGATAAATTTAAAATTAGCTAGATAAAAATAAGATGAAAATTCGGAAATTTATCTTAGATAAGATAAAGATTTCATTTAAGTTAATTTGGATAACACACACACACACACACACACACACACACACACACACACACACACACACACACACACACACACACAGATAAATTTATCTAAAATATTCCAGATAATTTTTTTTATTTTTAAGACTATTTATAGTTACAACAAACAATAAAAAAATTTATACAAAACTATAGGAGTAAAGCTCTGGTTGTTAAAAATTTCAAGATATACATTTAATTAATAATATATTATATGATTATATGATTATATTATATGATTTCGTACGTTCCGACTCCTATTTGAATCATCTTCAGTATTACAACTAATATTATAGCAATTAATACATCGTAGTAAATATCTTTAATTTTAATTTGCAATTCTCGTGTGATTTACGATGTATTATTACTTTGTTTGTGACTTGTTGACTCCGTGAAGTGAGCACGATTTTTATTTCTGTTGTCCTCTATATTATTTCAACAATTCTTTTTAAATTTTAGCTTAAAATTTTAGTCACAATAGTCGCATACAAAAGGAGAGAAAACTTTGAAGACATTGACTGTATTAATTGCTGTAATATTATATTAGTTGTAATACTGAAGATGATTAAAATAGGAGTCGGAACATACGAAATCATATGATATTATTAATAAAATATATATCTTGAAATTTTTAACAACCAGAAGTTGAATTCTATAGCCTTTTGTATGAATTTTTAAATTGTTTGTCGTATCAATTAAAGGAGTCTATAATTTTAATTTAATTTCATTACTAATCATTGTTAATAAAAAATATAAGGTTTTACTGTTTGCCTTTTCTGTGGTTGAATTAGTGTACACTTTTGGAACTTAAAATGAGATAGTATATGTTTGATATTTGACGAAAGAGAGATAGAGAGTTCTAGTGCAGTCTAGTGCAGAAATAAAAAACGAAAGATCGATTGTATATCTTGAAATGAGGTAAAAATTGTGAAAGTGAGTAAATTCATTAGAATAGTTATAATTTAATTGGTCAATATCTAGTAAATTTGCTCACTTTTGTAATTGTCTCTTCATTTCAAGATACACAATCAATTCCCATATCATTCGCAAATGAGTGGTTATACATATAAGATCTATTCGTGTTACATAAAATCCCTAAATATTTTTAAATGAGATACTTAAAATGAGATAGTATATGTTTGATATTTGACAAAAGAGAGATAGAGAGTTCTAGTGCAGTCTAGTGCAGAAATAAAAAACGAAAGATCGATTGTATATCTTGAAATGAGGTAAAAATTGTGAAAGTGAAATTAAAATGAGATAGGTATATATTTGGTCTTGAAAAGAGAAACAGCAAAAATGCACAGAGTGCAAAAAGTGCAAGCAACGCAAACAAATCTATATACTACTGGATACACTCCACTTTCTCTCTGAGGATTTTTCTGCAAATATTAACTACATAAAAGCAAATATTTCAATATTCAGCACATTTTTTAGCAATGTAAAATGTAAACTAATCTAAATGTAATTCTAGATAAAGATGACACTTTTTTTCATCTAAGATGCAAATAAAAATAATATTTTCATTATTTAAATAAAGATAAGATGACATTAAAATTTCATCTAGATGATCGTCTAAATAATTTTATTTAGATAAAATACTGATAAACTATCAAAAGATGATTATTAATTTCCGTAGTTCATATATCATTGTATTGTAGCTCTGTATTTACACTTTACTCTGTATTTACTGTATTATTTATATTTTCATCACACACAATAGTATTTTGTTAATAGTTTAAGAGAGAGGAAACTCCTTATAAGAAAGAATCAGTATGGCCATCCAAGTTTGGCAAATTAAGTGTATATTTGATGAATGTAACATTTTTCTTGATATTTTGATTGTTATTCCAGACCATGGCTTTTAATTCACCTACCAAACATCATAGAGATAAGCAGATAAGTAGATAAGTAAATAATAGATAAGTTAATTGTTTGCAAAATCATTTTTTGTTCATTATAAGTTAATAAACAATTATCTATTTATTTACTTACTTACTTATCTCCATGATGTTTAGTAAATGAATTAGAATCCATGGTCTGGAATAACAACAAAGTTGCCAGGTCTCCAGATTTCGATCAAAGACTCCAGTTTTCGGGACCAATATCCAGTTTTCCAGCAGACGAAAAAACTCAAATTTTTCGCTCGCGTGGGATATTTATTAATTGCATATTTAAATTATGTGGAAAGTAACAACAAAGTCTGTGATTATATTCGCAGTTTATGTTATTTCACGAATAATAAAAAAGTTTGTAATTGTGATGACACTTTATGTGTGTGTGTGTGTGTGTGTTGGTTAAATATTAATAATAAAAAGAAAGTCTGTAACAGTGATCGCAAAACACAAAATAAATTCTGCGTCTTTTTTTTTCTCTCTCTCTCTTGTTTTTTTAATGAAACAATCGGCCGGCTTCCGTTTGAAATATGAAATCTCTAGCGCAAGAACCTTCGGGCCTCAGCCGTACAGTGCTCGGGACTTGCCAACCGTGAATAACAACTGAAATACTAAGAAAATGATCGAGGTATCCCGATCATTTAATATACTAAGATTGGTCATGTTGGTTCTTTCTTATAAAGTATTTCTCCTCTTTAGTTATAAATAATATGATAATAAATTATAATCTTATAAAAATAACTGGATCACTTTAATTTTCATTTCTCTAACATTTTTCTTACGAAAAAGAAGAAAATGTACTGTTACCCAATATGAACTAAATGCTACTTTCTGTTAAAATCTTAACTGTATATACATCTGTATATACATCTGAAAATGTCTTTGAACATTTTTTTTAATATACAAAAATATTTTCTCTTTTAAATCTAATCATCAGTTTCCAACTTTGGACTCAGCAAAAAATTAAAAAAAAATTGCAAAGTAACTTAGGTAAATATTGGATCTGATTACCTTATTTATATAGATATTTATCTCGATATTTAACTTATAAACATTTATGTCAATAAATATAACAACATTTCATCATAAAGTCAAAGCTAGTGGATTGTAATATTATATTGCGCTTTCACAAAATAAAGACCAATATAGTTTCTACGCAGCTTTAAAACGAATCTCTTGATAAAAAACGTCAGCTTGTTACCAGGGAAATTGATTTATTGATGTTGATATAATTATTGCAACAACACCTGAGTACATGATAAAAATCTCTGCAATGTTGCAGTATCGGTTATCGATATATCGGAAATTCGGTGGCTATTCTGGTTTATATGAATAAGTAAGAATGTGCGACGAGAGCTGTTCTCCCCTTAAGCTTCATCGCGAAATGATGGTTATGGTTGCTGAAATGTTGCTTGCAACTTGGGAAAGAGTGTTTATAATTCATTCGTTTGGAATGACGCATCAACGAAGTAATGATCTAAGTTACGACAATATCAAAGCAATATATAAATATATATGTTACGATTTGTTGGAAGCCCATGAGCTTTGCATAGACTTTGTTGAGTAAATTGGATTTGCATATTACAAAGTGCGCTATGTTTCAAGAGACACTTACGTTAGTAAGGGAAATAAACCCTTAATTGTTTCATGCATGCAAGAGTAAGATTTCGTATCACGTGATAGTTATACACGTGTATACAGAGTGTCTTCTAGTTCCAATAAAATTCTGAGAAATTTGAGTAACCTGAAAGTTTATGCGTACTTGTCACTAGACTGATAATATCTCTAGGAAACATTATGTATATCATTTAAAGTAATGCGAAACAATTGAATTGTGTTTAGAAAAATTGTTTTCCATGTATAAATATCGCCTTGCTAGCTTTATATTAATGTTTATACATTACTCCTAAAGATTCAAGCATTTCCAAATTTTGAAAAGAATGTTTAATCAACTTTTTTTAAATTTCAATAGATGAGAACAAATAATGCTTGCAAACATCATTATTGTAAACACCAAATAGAACACACCTTAAAATAATAATGCAATGAAAGAGTATATATACAGGGCCTGAATTCGTGCAAAGTATCACATAGAGGAGATGTACAATAATATTATACTATACATATACATATAAGTTAGGTATATTATAGATTTCGTTAGTTTTTCACATGTGATATTTTACAAGAATCAGATCCTAATTTACTGTACAATATATATTGTATCCCAGCATTAAAGCGATTTTTATTAACTAATACAAATTTAGAATATTCAATATTCTATTGTAGATATCAAGTTTTTAATATCTCCAGCAATATTGCAGCAATATTATTTTAAAAGATTGAAATATTTCATAAAACATTGCTATAATATAAGTAGCAATATTCCTACGTCCGCAAAAATAAAATATTGCTGCAATATTTAGAGAAAAAATTGTATACGTATTGCTATGACATTATGCAATATTTCAATAATTATTCTAGTTTTATTGATTACTAACATTATTATTCAGCATCATATTTCAAAATACATACGATAAAGTTATGCTCAAAAAATATTTGGAGAAAGCACATCCAAAAAAGGTTGGGATAATCTCCAAGAGACTCGCTATCTTGATTTGCGTACTCCTTCTAATAGAACTTCTCCTTATGAGAAGCGTATTCCTCTCGTGGCGGGGGTTGCGTAATTATTTAAATTGTAATATTGCAACAATATATTTCAAAATTTTCTACAAAATATTAAAATTACAATATTTTGCAACATTACTGCAATATTTCCAAATAAAATGTTAAAATTTCAATATTGCAGTAATATTGCTGCAATTTTTGTAATATTGCGCATTATTAAAATATTGCTGCAATTTTTGTAATATTGCGCATTATTGAAATATTGCTGCAATGTGCAGTAATAATTCGTGCTGTAAGGCAGTGTAGAGAATGTTTACGATTGTTTTTCGTCCCGTTTTATTTTTAAGCCTCTCATCCATGTCGAGATGCAATTTAATTTTTTTCTTCATGTGGCGACGTTAATACTAAACAAACTGAACTTTATATTATTGTTGTGTTATTATTCCAGTGACATATCGGATGGGATACGCTTTCAAATTTCGCGCTTCACCGATAATATTAATTTGACAGATCCCAATGGCATTTTCTACTGCGTATCTTTCTTGAGGCTTTTTATACCGTAGGTAGCGATCACGTAGGTATTCGCTATAAAATGTCATTTTGCGAGAATTCCACGCTGCGGAAGATTTCCGCCTACGAGACTGCGGCGCAGTCCGATTGGCGCCAGTCAGGGCTGTATTAATATAAGGCAGTGTGTTGAAAGTATACCTATATGCAAACAATCCCGCATTTTGCTACCCGCTCTCTCTCTTCCCCCTTGTATTGTTGTTTTGCTAATATTTGAAAGCTCGCATATTTTCATGTGCATGTCACGTTTCCCATGATTGTCTACACTCACGTGAATGTGAAACGAGATGATATTGTTTTATTAAGAAAAACAAACCTTATTTATCTTCTGCAATAAAAAATAACATAAATTAATTTGATGTACAAGGACTGATGAAAATTCGATAAGAAAAATCTGCAAAACATAAAAAAAAAGAAATTTTCATACGTAATTTAACATTAAATTGTTACAAATAATTATTATATAATTATTATATATATATATATATATATATAACAATAAATAAAGGGCAAAATAAGAGTCAAACACATTTTTTAAATTGTCACACAATTAAAAAAAATAAATTACAAATAAAGAAAAGTAAAATTGAAAAAAAAAATAACAAAAAACGTAAATGTGAACATTTTATAGATATGTAGATGACATTTGTACTGCAGTTTCTCTCTCAAAAATTGATATTTTGTTACAACAGTAATTCATTTCATCCACGTCTTCAATTTATTATAGAAATAGGGGGAGAAAAATTAGATTTTTTGGATACTACTATATTTAGTAAGAATCGATTCGTTTTTGATTGGTACCGCAAACCTACTTTCTCAGGGAGAAAGTTTTTTTAAATTTCCACTCAAATCATCCAATTGCACAAAAAAAAGGTACAATTTTTTCGTTAGTTGACAGAGCTTTTTTACTTTCTGACTTTATGTTTCACACAAAAAATTTGGCATTTATTATTAACGTTTTATTAGATAATGACTACCCATTAAGTTTTACTTTTGACACAGTTAATCAACGTATAAAAAAATTACTTAAAAATAAACACATAGTACATAAAGATTTGGTTGACAATGTCTGTTGCGAATAAATCTTGCATACTTACGGTACCATTAATTCCTTTTCACACAGAGAAATTTAAACGGTTCAATAAAAACGACATCAGGGTATCTTTTCACAGTCCTAATAAAATGGGTAAATATATTAAAGTACAAAAGGATATTTGTGCCCATACATCTAAGAGCAATGTAGTTTATAAGATATCGTGTAACAATTGTGATGCGTTGTACGTTGGACAGACGGGCAGACAATTAAAACTAGAATTATAGAACATCGTAATCATATTAGTCATAACACTTTTGTCCGTTTTGTCATAACGGAGCACAGGCTGCAGTATGATCATGATTTCCAATAAGACAATGTTAAAATTTTAGATGAAGAGCCTTGCTATAGAAAACGCTTAATTTCTAAAATGCTCAATATTAAAAAGCAGAAAAATAGTTTAAATTTACAAATTGACACTGAAGACATACTATATATACCTTTTGCAAATAAAGTTTGACTTTTCGATATTGACAATCCGTTTCTTCTCTCAGTCCGTCTTGATCCGTATCAGCGAGCGTACATTATAATCGATACACAATGTACGTCTTACACATCTACGTTCCACTAAACTTTGTATAATGGGTTTTCATACTTATATGAACACACTTGTTTGAATAATTTACATATGATTTTTGATAAGTTTTAATTACTTGTTAGAATTTCGGTATGTTAATTTTATTGTGTTTATTTTTTCGTAAGAAGTCTTTTTATCTTTTTTATCAACTAAAACTTTTTCCAAGAGATATGAACTCATTTGACTGTTCAATCGTATGTTAATAATGTCGAGTTCTACATCAAGACTCCCTCGAGATGTGATTATAGTGAATATGCGAGCATTTTTAATAATTAATTTTGTACAGCGATTTTTATGATAAGTTAATATCTGAAGAGGGCTCAATCCGGTAGTCAAACTTGTATTGAATTTAAACTGAGCTTTTTATTTTTTTTTTCAATTTTACTTTTCTTTATTTGTAATTTATTCTTTTTAATTGTGTGACAATTTAAAAAATGTGTTTGACTCTTACTTTGCCCTTTATTTATTTATTGTTATTTATTTTGTATAGGAAGAATCCTTCTATCTGTTAAATATATATATATAATATGTTATTTTATTAATATTAGAGATGCACATATCCGGTATCCGGCACTTTTTTACTATCCGACCGGATAGTCGGATATCACTATTATCTGAGGAGATTAAAATTGGATATCATTAAATTGTTGATTTTCTTCTTATACAAATGGTCTAGAAATAAGTATGCGTATTCATGATGCTATGATATCTTATACATTGTTGCAAAATTACAATCTTTTTCCTTATAAGCTTTTTTTTAGAAGACATTTTCTCGGAATTCGATCGAATATCCGGAAAATTTCGAATATCCGACTCGAAGAAATTGCCTTTTCGGATACCGGATATCCGATGTTACATTCGGCCCGGATATCCAATGTCCGGTAATTTTACGATTCCTAATTAATATTGCTCTCATAATTGTTGTTGGATTTATTACTCTTGAATTAATAAATGATGGAGATAATAAGCTACGCAGAAGTTAAGTACATAAATACAATTCTTTATTACGCCCTTAGTTACGTAATTCGTTTCTTATTGAAATATAAACATAAACATAAAAGAAAACATAAAATTCATCCGAAAATATTTTAAAATCAAAAATTCATTGATTTGGCAAAAGTATTTCGTGATAAAAACACATTTCACTTAGCTAATATCACAAATGAGATTTAACTTCTTGACAAACCGTATCTTTAATCCATGAAATTAAATTGTTCCAAGTAGGCGAAAAATATCTTTGACCTACCAAGGAATGTTTGACGCTTTCATTTCCGCAAAGCAGTTTTAAGTCAATTTCAATTATGTTGGATAAGTGCGTCGTCATGATGCTTTTAATTTCCTGCCATCTCCCAAAATGTTCTCGAATGATATTACGAGTGAGCTTGGAATTTTCTATATGCTATAGTAACCAGTTTTACATTATATACGTAATAATAAAGAATTCATTTTTGTGGATAATCTCACAGAATAATTAATAGAATGGATGTTTTTTTACTATTATGCTCTTTCCAGATTTTCTACCTGTTTCTCCTCTCACAATTTCGTTAGATCCTATTAACGTTGCTCTTTAAGTTTACAATATAAAAATATTTCACTTACTTGAGCAACTTTTTCTCCCATATTTGGTGTGTGCATCGCTCCTTGAAAATATTTTGCAGATCCATTGTCTTGTAAGGAAAACTGTGTAATGATATAAAAAGCACGCATTAACAAAGTTTTAAAAGTAACATACTAAAAAATATATATCCATTTTGTTTACATTTATTATTAATTAAATAATTCTATGTTTAATTAATGGAAAAATAGGTAACCTAAGCTAAGGAATTGGCACTAAACACACGAGTAATCTTCGTGTTTTTGAGAACGGTAAACAACTTACTTTGTGTTTGATGGAATCCGGTCCCATCTGACTCAGAGACGGCGACTTTCTATCCCTGGACGTCCGCCATTTTTGCAAATCGCTTTCAGAAGCGACGCCAGGAAAGATTTTTGAATGTTTCGCTGCTACAAAAAACGAATGACAGACATAAGTCTCTTTTAAATTATGCTACGCAAAAGGCAAAGTGATATTGTCATTATCGTTAATTCAAAATCTATAGCCGCGAAATACAGGCTCGATCAAAACAAATCTATTCGAATCTTAAATGAATCTTTGAAACTGGCGATAACAAATCTAATAAGCTAAGTCACAAGACCAATCGTATTTATGTACATTGTTAATCGATAATCTCTCGACGTATTTAACAATTATGAAAAAAGGTGATAGTATAATAATCTAATACGAATACAGGCACGTGTATAGATATATTAATACGTGTCTTAAATGACATAATTCTTTCGGTCAAGTTTTACAATAGTATATATGCATACTAATCTAATGTAAATACAATGGAACAACGAAACGATCATATCACATGCAAATAAATTCTACATTATTCTTCTGTTTTGGAGTGCTTTTTATTCAATTTCAATATTTGTA
>NW_017306081.1:1077790-1080779 GCF_001594115.1 Trachymyrmex septentrionalis | reverse complement strand
TTTGTGAATATAGTTCCATAGTAAAATAATTATATAGGTTTTCGTAATTATTATTGTTAAAAATTAGAAATAATTAGTTATAATAATTATATTACAGTTCTATATATCTATATATTTTTATGATTCTATTTACCACATATTTATAGCATATAGAATTATAAATATAGTTATTATTAACTTTTGGCAGTAACAGCAGTAAAAATGGAGTTCTATAATTATTTTATCATACAATTATAGCCACACATACTAAACTTAGTGTAACTTAAAAAATATTTTTCTTTTTGCCTATTATTTCCTTCTTAATATCTTGTAAATGATAATATTAATAAAAAATTATATCGATGATCGCTTCGATGGCCATACGAGCAGCTTGCCGAATGAATAAATAACCGAGCCTATATCTCTCTAGAAGCGTTCAGAGGTGTGTTAAAACAAGTTAATTAATCCGCACTAGAAGCTGCATACCTGTGAAAGAAAGATCGTTTTATTGTAAAAGTCGCGCAAGACGATTATATATCGCGTGATTAATATGCGTTAATTTAATGCTATATCGGATGCTATATGTAATATATGTATGCAGAGTGTTTGGAAAATAATGATAAATCTTTTGCGCAGGGGCAGAATAGACTAAACTCAGAAGAAAAGTTCTCTACTATTTTGCAATTTTCGCAATAGTTAACAAGATATTATTGCTAAAAATTTCCGAAAATTGGTTTTCAATAATTTTTTTACTCAAATACTATCAATTCTTAGAGCTTTATAAGAAGAAAATAAACAATTTTTGCCTCTTGCAGTTTTTTCTATAAAGTTGATAGTATTTAAATAAAAAATTATTAAAGATCAATTTTCGGCAATTTTTAGCATTCATATCATGTTAACTATTGCAAAAATTGCAAAATGATAGAGGACTTTTCTTCTCAGTTTAGTCCATTCTGCTCCTATGCAAAAGATTTATCATAATTTTTCAAATACCCTGTACAATGGGTCTTGCTGATGATTTATACAATGATATATATGCAATTGTTGATCGCGGCTCCACGATTAGACGCAGTTCATGGCTCTGCGTAGGTATACATAATTGTATACTCTGAGCAAATGTCCGAATATGATGTTTGCACATGTGTTTAAGTTAAAAAAGCCGTGAATGCTTAATTATTCTTGTCTCGTTAGTTCTGTAAAGAAAAGCATAGACACTTGATTCAATCAGCCAATTTTTGTAAAAATCACTAATCAAAAACTGTGAAAACTGACCTCGGTCTCCCCTATTCTTTTATCTAGGTAAATAATATATTATAAGGGAAAGTTCATCCTAAGAGAAAGTTTTTTTGTGAGATAATTTCCTCGGTTACTCTAAAAAACTTTCTTTAAAATTTTTCAAAATTTTTATATATAATTTTTTTCAATTTCTGAATAATTTTATAACTTTTATAAAATTTTTAAAATTTTTTATATAAATTGGAACACTTTTCCGACACGGAAAAAACGGCTACAGCCACGACCAAAAGTCGCCCATCGATACATTCTTTATAAGAACCAAATTATACGATTGCGATAACTGTAAGATTGGCATACCTTAACGACTGTATCAGTTAAGATATGTCCATCTTATGATTATCACAACCAAATATATTAATGGACGAAAATTATCATTATTTCTAGTTGTGACAACCGTAGCATTTTTTTCTGTGGATGTATCAAGAAAGTTTATGTAATTTTACATAAATAAATTTTTTACATATATCAATTCTACAATATTCTAAAATTTATTCTATGATTTTTGACAAAATCTTACAAAATCTGAAAAAGTTTAAGGTTTTCCAGAAATTATAGAATAAGAAATCTTAAAATACTTCAAAATTAAAATATATAAAAAATTTTAAGAAAAGAAATCAACTTTTTCAGTGTTTATAAAATATCAAAATCGTATAAAAATTCCAAGAAAAATTTTCTCTGAGATAAATTTAATAGTTGAATAAATAAGGGTCGAATTGTGCAAGTTATAATATTATCAAAATTGGATTGCTTCATATAAAGTTATTAAAGACATCTAGATGTATGTTCTTAGATTTGAGAGTATAAAATGGCTGATCGAGTGAGGCTACACAGTGCTCGTCTGATAATTGTACGGCAGAAATATAAATTATAATAGTAATATTTCTTTAAAATTTTTCAAACGGTGAAATTTAAATGCTGATATATTGTAAATCAAAATGGTACAGGTAGTAGGTAAGTAATAATAGTAATAGTATAAATAGTAATAGTAGTATAAATAGTGAGTAATAGAAATAGGCCTATGAAAGCTCAATCGGACACAATTTAAGTAGTACACGTTAGATCTCAAAAGCTCATGATAACAAGAAAAGCTGCAAGCGCTTGGTAAATTGTAATAAAGGGGTGCAAGCTCGCCGGTTGACTCGCGGTCGGTTAAAGGAAAACCAAAAGAGCAGGGTTTGCTCCCTCCTGTTTTACCTTCGGCCAGATTATCGACTGTCGCTGGTCGTCGCTCGAGGGTGATGTGTTCGCTCCCTCGGCCCGCTACTAAAATAGTTTGCTGAAGTTTGACATTGGATTGATAGCTTGTGAGAAGAAGAGGGGATCGCCATCAGAGATGAAGGCGATAACGTAATATATAAAATAAAGGGATAAAAAATTGAGGAAGCTATCGTAATTCTTTATCGTCAAAGAAGAAGACTATAAGTCTTTCATAGCACAGAGACACGTTGCAGTCTTCGTTTGGCTAGTAGATTTGTATAAAATCCATCTGTCCCTTCCTTCCGTAAATAAATTAAAATAAAAAATTATGATTATATTCAGGGAATGGAAGTAACTCGTTAATTGTAACAAAGTTACAATTAAAAGTTATTTTTTTCGTAACTTCGCGGGAAAAAATATTTTATATATAATTTTATATATTTGTATATAAATGGATATATATAATTATATATAATTCTATATAATTATATATACAATATATATATATATAATTATA
>NW_017306081.1:1075265-1077682 GCF_001594115.1 Trachymyrmex septentrionalis | reverse complement strand
CTGATCATATTAAATAAACATATTCTAATGTATATTTTAATTATAAGTTTTTAAATAATTTTATTTATATATATTGTAATATTGATAAGTTTTTATACTAACAAAGTAGAAAAAACGATTCTGCTGAAATATGTTAAAAATTTAGCTAGATATAAATCTGAAAAGAACTTCGATGGACCATTAAAATAATTACGAAGAAATTTCAAGCATAACGAGGAATGCTACAAAAAGTTTTAATATTCTAGCAATTAGTTTGAATGTTCTATATATCATTATGATTATGCATCTAGCTAAATTCTTAGATATTTCAGCAAAACTGTCGTTTTTCGTGTATCATACAAAATAATTCCGTCTTGAGCCTAAACGACATAATTCTTAATTTCTATTTTTTTTCCATAAATAAAATAAAAAATTGTGAGCATATTAGAGGAGTACGTCATAATGTTCATTACAAGTTTTATTATACTTAAAGAAGTAATATAATATAAGATAATTCCGTCTCTAAGAGTTATCGCAAAGCAACATAACTCTTGATTAATTTCATACAAGAGAGAGATTAAAGCTATTTATACTTGCGCATAAGTTATTTATACTTGTATATACCTTAATGGTGCTGTTTCGTGTTTATTGGACGTGCAAACATATTTACATGCGCAGTGTAATGTTAGTTATTTCGAAACGCGCACCCTCTTTATGGGAGGTGTCTTCCTACGCGATGACTATACTAAAAATAGCGCGCAAACTCTGACAGGATCTTGCATCTTTCCCTCGATCCTTTGTTGTTGTCTCTGTGCCTTAAAACTCGCTCTCATGACTTATGCTCCTTTTCCCCAACGTTCAAGAACTGTCACCCATGTATTATCGGTGACGTTAAGAATAGTCGGACACTCTTGGACGGAGATAGTAAACCAAATGCTTTCACATTGTTCCCGTGCTCTAGATAAACTTCACACTTTTGGCAGAAGTGCTATCATCAGATCACGAAACGACTGTACTATATATCGGATGCTTATTATATTTCAAGTGTTGACTAACAGCTATTACAGTAAAGTCACTGCCAAAAAAGCATCCTAAACCTGCCGGATATCTCTCTTTTCAGCTGTAAGATTTATTCTATAACTTTGAAGTCGGTTTTTCCGTCGTAAAATTCGCTACTTGCTGAAAGAGTAAAAGTCTATTAAGAACACACGGAAATGTCTTAATATTCAAGCTCCTTTGTAAAAATTTAATATTAAAAGATAGTAATTAACAACTTATTTTAGTATTAACTCATAATTGATTAGTAAATTATTGGATAGTATATGGATTAGTAAATTAGATTAAATTATAACTGAAACATATGGGTCTTAATGACCTTGAGAATATTACTAATATTTAACTAATAATGCTTTGGAATGACACTTTATGTTTGACAATTTTATACTTTACGGTTTTGAATTTGAAAAGTTCTTGAAAAAATAAAACTAATAATAAAAACTTTAGTTAGTCTAAAAGAATTGGTATGTTCCAAACGTTAAAATCATTTCTGTTACGGAGAAGCATCGTATTGGTCAATACTTTTAATATCAACATAAGTAATTAATCACTACCTTTCACTATGTTAAATTCATCAGTATTAATTGGATTTCTGTAAGAGTCATTTCTGATATGCATTAGTGTAAGATATCGGAAACATATTATTAGATATCACAAATTGATCGTATTCATAAGAAAAAACATATGTAATAATTTGTTGTAAGAATAAATTGCCTCCCACTGAGCGAAAAATATCCTTCTGATAATTTTTTTTTCTTTGTAATTAACACAAGTAAGAGAGATAGAGTAAGTGAAAAAGAAAATGTATTTATCTATCAGTTTCTATCCGCAAACATGCAAGGTCTCACATTTCTATAAGCTACATATATATATCGATATGTAGTAGTTCGCGACGTTGTAAAGTGCTCGCGATGCACGGCACGGAAGGCCAGATGGTCACTCTCTGTCAACATTTGCGGCATGAAACATCGCATGCAACGATATTATTATTATTATTCGCGTTACCATAAATTATTATTTAACTGCGATATACATATACGTGGTTATACACGGACATCATACATCGCAATTATAAATGCGAGCGAAACTTTTAGCATCAAATTGCAATCACGACATTGAAATATTTTTTCGTTTTTTCAGTTGATATCAAATAAAATCTTTACAGACCAAGTCATGGACGATGCAGCGATAAAGCAAACGCTATTCAATTTATATTAGTCTTCATATAATCAATAATGATTGCGATATTTCCTTAACTTGTCAGGGATAGCTACGCTATTGGTTTTAATTGATCATAAAATGATCGATAAGATCCGAAGGTTTCAATCAGTTGTGGCCTTTAGAAAAGTAAATGCCAGCTAGAATTGAAACGCAACGCAGCT
>NW_017306081.1:1057360-1075165 GCF_001594115.1 Trachymyrmex septentrionalis | reverse complement strand
TATATATATATATATATGTCGTAAAATAAAATAACGCTTCACAGAAAGCGCTAATGCCAGATCAGGCAACTCGCGACACGAAGAATGAATAAAAATGAGCTCACAATGGAGGCCGCTGTGTATATACTTACAAACGCTGCAGGTGAGGCTGCGACAAGGTGCTCTCGCCGTTTCCGGTTTCACGGCTCGCTTCGAGATAGCATCCAGACTCGCCGCGTGAGAGACACTCCGTGAAGGGCCCTCTGCGACACCCCCTGAAGACGAGTTCGCACCCTCCCAGATTCCAGATTTTTGCGAAACCTGAAAGCACAAAGCGATCGCGCGGACTGATAAATTTTTTTCAGAAATATTTATCGAAGTAATTTTTTATATTTACTATAATATAAAGGTAATACGACGGAAATGGATAGCTAGTTGTTTATTGCCAATTCGAAAAAAATTGCAATATAATGCACTGACAGAAAAGTTTTTGTTATTTGTGACTATAATTATATATTTACAGCACACTTTCTCCGAGAGACTGGGAATATTCTTAGAATATTCCTCTGGACATTCTGATAAATTTGTTCTACATGACTAATTATTATTATTACTGCTATAATGTTAACAATAATAACTATATATGCATAGCTCTATGAACAAATATATATAGTTGGCAATAAAAATAACAATAGTTACTATTATTCCTTAAAAGTGAATGTATTATTACTAAAAAACAGTAAATAATCGCTAATGATTATAGCAGTTATGAATGTAGTACTGAAGTCACTGGTTCATTTTCAGAGGGTACCATAAAAGTGGTTGCAATTACTATTATATAATTTAACTATAATATAATATTTATATCATTCTTATTTGTAATTATTTTGGTACCAACTATATATACATATATATATTTGCTGATAAAATTATATAGTTATTATTATTGACATTATAGCAGTAATAATCATAATTATGATAACATATAATTCTAGTCAAATATCAGTTTTTTTCTGCATGTAGCATTAATTAATGCATGACTACACTCACAGAAAAACATAATAATAACAGTACCACATTAAAACATGGGCCGAGAAGGACATAATTTAAGGCAAATGTTTAGAGATGGGAAATTTTAAAAAGAATTTTTTTTAGTTATGCAATGAAAAAATATTAAAAATTAGAAAACATTAAAAAAGAAAAAAATTTTGTATTAAAAAAAATTTGTCTCTTTTCACGAAATAAATATAATGGTGATAACTATGTATTGTAAAGTATATGAAGTAGATAACAAAGTTTACATATGCAGCTTTACATATAGCGTTCTGTTATTCACTGCAAGTACTGAAAATCTATAATTTACGTATCTATAATGTATACTATAGATTTTAACAGTCTTATACTTCTCAGTACAGGACTAAATACTGTCATATTTGTTTTGTATTCAGACTTTTACTTGAGAGTCTCCAATAAAGATCTATTCTTTTTTGAAGAGTTCCGAACTGGTTCCGAACTAGTACAATAAGTTAGAGCGAGACCAAAGTATATTTATTACTCTAATAGCGATTGGATGCATTCAGCCCATACTAGTACAGATTAATCGTACACTTTTACGTAAAAATATGTACTTATTATAAATACAAAAACTAATTAAACCATAAAATATTCAATAGACTTTATTGTGTTATTAAATAAAATTTATATTTTATAATTCGAAATATTTGCATTTCACTTTTACATTCAGATTAAATTAGTATACGTATAGTGACTTTAATATACACTAGTGCGTATTAGTGCGCCCATCGAATTTGCTTTATTGCATTTATATAAAAGAGCGCTCAAAATATTTCAGCTCATGGGCGCAAACCGGGTTAATGGCACTGAATAATCGTAATTATAAAAATAACAATAATAAACAATTTATTAAGACCATATATGTGAATACACAACAAATAAGAATTTAAAGCCTACAAATTTTAAATGCTTAAATAATTTCTATGTGAATTTATACATACTAAATATAATATGTAGATAGTAATTGGAACTATGCGCCGAATTGGTTTTCTCTAGGCTACGTAGAATCCTCTAAGAAAAGATTCTTTAGTCCTATATTGGCAACTATTATCCTTAAAATTCAAGGAATCTCGCCAAGGCAACGTATTGGGCACGTACAGCTAATCTTATTAGTTCAATAGCACGATTGGCATCCATTACGTCCAGCCATGCTCGTGAAATTAAAACGGACAGAAGGTAGATAGGTAGGTGCGAGAGATAGTTGCGCTCTTGCATACCGCACGTATGAGAGCTCCAACATGTGTTCAGATTGTATGGTAACAGCTCATGCATGCACTATTAACTCGTGTACGGTTGTGTGATAACCTTTGCTCGTTCCGCATCTACTCTACGTGTCAGTCGCGTATCGCGACCGACGGTAAAACTTTGTCCCAGAATTTGGGCTATCGCCACCCGTCACGTGCATGCTGAACGCGCGTTTAGCTCTCATTATACTGACGTTTGAAAACGTAATTAAAATAGGTGTTTCATCAAAACTCGGTGGATGATTTCACTGAAATCTCTTTCCGGGAGAGATACTGTTGGACACATTTTGAAAGTTTCTTTTGCACCTGCATTGTCAATGTTTCATGCAGATGAGTGTAATGCAAAATTTCATTAGAAGAAATATTTAAAAATTAATAGCAAATAAAAATCCACCGAGAAATGTTCAACGCAATTAAAGTAAAGGAAGCCATATTCGGTCTAAATCGGATCTTGGTACCTAATAGTGCAATATTTATGCGTGAAACTGAAAATATGCTTAAAGCAGAAATTGTAAGATTTACATAAATATTAGGCATATTCTAAGTAGATATGCCTAATATTTATGTAAATCTTACAATTTCTGCTTTAAGCATATTTTTTCTTTGCATAATCATACTAGTAACACCCCAGATAGCAGCATGTCCAAAATCAGGACTAAGAGTCTTGAAATATCAATGTCTTTAAGGTATTTTTAAGATCTTATGTCTCGATCGGTCAGATGTACGTGCTCGGCGCATTATCTGCAATTAATTTATACGATTTTGCGCAAAAACATATGGATATATTTCTAGGATAATTTTCACGCTGATTTCAAATCTGCTATCAAAATATTTATATCAGATCTAATTTCTGAAATATAAGAAAAGACATTTTTCCAATATATCGTGAAGTTTTATTAAAATTAGAAAATAAATCAGAAGTATTGAGAATTTAATTTTTGTTGTTTATATGACTTAAGACTGGATTCACTAGAGTTCACTAGTTACTTAGTTCGTTTTTGTTCGTTCCAATACTCCTAATAACGGTTTTCAATTATCATCAAATCTTTGTGTGTGGTAACATCCGCTTATCTCTTTTCGCATTCAAATTATGCAGGAAGATAAAGGAGCATATTTGGTTCTCATATATTAATATTAATTTGCAATGAACAAGATTGTAACATCGAAGCAATGACATACATAGAAGACATCCACCGTTAATCTTATTGTTATTAACACCAACATTCTGTACTGATGATGGTCAAATCTTGTTCGAAATATCTATACAATATTATATGTTAACGTATTAATTCGGAATATATTATTTATTTCTAAAAAACATCTTTAGCTGAGGCTATATACTCCTTTATTGTATATTTATATTTTGAGCCACCTCCAAAAAAGTTTAAATATGTAGGAAAAGTAATGTTACATTTTAAAAATCGACATGATACATCTTAAAAATGATTTACTATATCTTAAAGTTAATTGCATGCTTAAAAATTCGATCTGATGGAATGTTTCTGGTGGCAAATTCGAATTCAGCGTTTCAAAATATATACGTTAAAGAAATTTTCTTTTTTTGTAATAAAAATTATTCAAAATTTAAACTAGTGTTAATTATGTTCCTTTTTTATATATCTTCTTGTTTTACAGTTTGTTGTAAACATTAATAATTGAAAATGTACTTTTCATGGAAAATTGAGAACATGAAAAATTTCTTTGCACCTTGTTCGCATGTGAAAATTAAATAACCTCTATCCATTGCAGTCTCATTCATACGTATGCATTACTAATGACGCTATTTAATTACCACCGGTTAACTTATCACGATGTTGGAACGTGAGATCGCGTGTCCGCATAGTGAATTGCTCACTGCAATTGCTGCTGGATGCACTTTTTTTACTTACGTCGCTCACTCCTTCGGGACTCGCAATAGGAGCAGTGGTGCCGGGTTGCGGTATGATGCTCGGGGTTATCGCCGACGTTGTTGCGCCACCATTGTTGTTGCTGCCGCCCGATGGCGGCGGTGGTAGTCCCGGCGGGGGTGTGCCGGTCCTCCCAGGACCCCAAGATTCCATCATTGTGGGCGAGCCACATGTTAACGGGCTTAACACATCACATAAGTTTTGATTAATTAGTCATTCGTTAAAGTTGCACATGTGAGATCAATCACATTTACCGTATACTATTTTAATTTTCGAATACTTGCGATACCCGGATAAGTTCAGAAATTATTTTGTACTTTAATGCTAAAATAATAAAAGAAACTGTTTCCTTTAAAGATTTACTACGGATTAGCCACACGCCTAAATTTAATTCTTTTTGAGAAGCATTAAAATTTTACCGGAATTTTACGGAAGACCATTAAAAGTAAGTTGGTTATAAATTTTGATACTCAGCGGGACTTGTTATCTCTGGATTTATAAAAGATTCAAGTAACGGGAGACGATTATGCAGATGAACAGTTATTGCGAGAAAATCAGCGATGCAGTACATACTCGTATTTATTTTCGGTATATATTATATTATATTAGGTCAATCAGAAAGTTCCATCCGTTTAGCGGCGAGTAATTGTAGCTAGAACTGTTGATAACTCTAATATCTAAACCAAGCTTAATTTTTTAGTTTTATTATCTGTCAATAAAATTCAGTATGTAAAGGTATATGTTCTTATTAATAACATTGCTTTTTTACACATTTGGGCCAAATAAGAGTCATTTGCGCGAAGTGTTAATCTTTTGCTTCAAGTGGAAGAAAGCTGCAACTGAAGCTCATCGAATGCTTGTAGAAGTTTATAGTGATAGTGCTCCTTCCGATAAAACATGCAGAGAATAGTTTTGACGCTTTAAAAGTGATGATTTTGATGTGGAGGACAAAGAGCGTTCTGGACGTTCTGCCAAGAGCATTTGAAGATGAAGAATTACAGGCATTGGTGGATCAAGACCCGTATCAAATGCAAAAACAATTTGCAGAAGCATTAAATCGTGTTCAATCTGTTATTTCCGATCGTTTGAAAGCCTTGAGAAAAGTCCACAAGGAAAATGGATCCCATGTGAACTGAAGCCAAGAGACATTGAAAGGCGAAAAATCATCTGTGAAATTCTGCTTGCTAAGCAATAAAAAAGGGGTTTTTGCATCGAATTGTGACTGGCGATGAAAAGTGGATCTATTTCGATAACCCCAAATGCCGAAAAACCATTTGTGATTCAGGCCAACCATCGACATCGACGCCAAAGTGGAATATCCACGGAGAGAAGGCAATGCTCTGTATTTCGTGAGATCAGAAGAGTGTAGTGTACCACGAGCTGTTGAAATCTGGTCAAATAGTCACAGGGGATCTCTACCGAGAACAAATTATCCATTTGAGTCGAACATTGCATGGAAAACGACCAGAATATGAAACGAGACAGCATAAAATGAAGCACTTCGCTGGGAAGTGCTACCCCATGCGGCTTATTCACCAGACTGTGCCCCTTCCGAATATCACTTGTTTCGATCGATGCACACGCACTTGCAGAGGAACACTTCAATTCTTATGAAGACGTCGAAAAATGGGTCTCTGAGTGGATAGCCTCAAAGATGAGTCATTCTTTCGCCGCGGAATTCGCTTACTGCCCGTAAGATGGAAAAAGTCATCGCTAACGATGGACAATATTTTGATTGAAGTATTTTTCCATTTTGTTTTTTAAATAAAACCATACTTTTTGCAAAAAAAACAGACGGAACTTTCCGATTGACCTAATAAATCCTCCGACATAAGCGACAAAAAACAGCGAAACAGGCCTTCCCTGACCAGGAAATTGTCGTTGGCAATGGCCAGCCATATTTACTGTAACCCCTCTCCCCTTTCTTCTTCTATACCGGGAAATGACGTTAATCTGAAAGATGGTTTGCACGCGTAGCTCAAACCCGCAAATGGCCGCGTCGCGGGGTGGCAAGAGAAATTTATTGTGTAAATCCTAAGGTTATGGAGATGGTCGATAACGCGATACGGAACGGAGGTCGACTTCGCGAGTGAAGTGTGTCAGTGTTAGGTCAGACTAGCCAATCGATAAACAACCTGAACCCGCGGCGCAACGCGTGCGTGCGTGCGTGTTTGTATGCGTGCGTGCGTGCGTGCGTCGCGTTAAGGGTCAACACGAGAGACTATAGAGACCATTAGTCGGAAACGAATTTCTTTGTATTAAAATTACGGTTAAAATACTATAAGAATAGTGTTTTAATTGCGATATTCGTAATTAGAAAAGACACCTAAAGATTCGTACAAAGTGATTTTTTGTGAAAAAGTTAAAATAAAAATTCGTTTGATATTTCACCCGATGTGTACTGTAGTACAGTTGAGGTGTACATAATTTTATATATTATAATTTTTGTTAAGAATCAATATACAAAATTCGGCTCTGTACGCACTTTCGCAGCTTCATAGAAAAAAAAGTTGAAAAGGTCTCATGACGCAATATTACTTCTAGAAAATAAAATACAATAAAACATATATCCGTACTGCAAATAAAGAGCACATCATTTTATTTATTATAATGTTTTCAAGAGCGAAATTGAAAAATTCGGTTCTTTAATAGGCTTCGTAGCTAAAATATAAATCAAGAGAAATTTTATGACAAAATCCTTCTTCTGCGAGATAATACCCAAGTAGCAACCAAGTGACGTCAAATAATGTCTTAATAATTGATGTTAATGATGTCTTTAACATCAATAAGACGTCATTAAAATGTTACCTTGCTATTTGGATATATGACAGAATCTGATAGTGCAGATACGTAGCTGCATCACAAATGAGGAGTGAATGAGTTGGCCCATCACTCCTGTCGACCCTTAAACTACAATTGCATTCGATGGCGCAGTTCCACGTTCGCTGTTGTTGTTCCGTTAAACAATCATTCTTCATTATATCCGTCTGCTGTTATAGAATTTATGGATATATAACCACATCATCCTTTGTCATTTTCAATTCAAAGCCCGTATTTGTAACGCGATTAGATTCGATCGGAAGGGAATTATCTAAAGGAACAAAAACGTATGGGATGGGATAAGCATCCCATATGTTGGAATGCACAAACAATCAATTACAGATACCGTGCGTCGCATAAAGCAATAGTCTTCTATGTCGCGGGGTGCCCGCAGAAGCCATTCGCGAGCGTCCACAACTATTCAGTTGTATCAATTGTTTCTTCTATTATTAAATACGTACAAATATATAGGGTGTAATTTAAATAAACAAATAAATTTTGGAGCGAATTTTCCATACCAAAGTATGAAAAAGTTCATATAAATATATCCGCAAACCCATTGTTATTGAGGTACAAATATTCGATCACGATAACTGTGGGCCCTCAAAATAAAAGTTATTTTTGAAAGCATTTTTAGTAAGCAATATTTAATTTGATAATCATTTCGTAACAACTTTTTAATAAACAATGATTGTCGACTAAAATGTTCTAGAGGTTATTCAGGACATTGGCCTTGACAAGATATGTTAAGACTCTCACCCCACTTCCCTCCCTGCCATGCGCGTGACTTTCTGCACGAAGCGACTCCCACCCCACCTTCCTTCTGCTACAGGGTGCACGATTTTCCACGCAAAGCGACTCCCACCCCATCTCCCCCCTTATTATAAAGCGCACGACTTTTCACGCGAAGCGACGATTTTTGTTTGTTTGTAATTGTTAATTATTTTGGTGTCTGTTGGTTAGAGAATTTTTAAATTATTTTTCTCATATTCCTCGCTAAAAATTCCTTCCAAAAATCACTTTCATTTTGAAGGGCCACAGTTATCGTAATCGTGCCTAAATGTTTATTAATAGTCCATGATTCGGCGTGCCCATGCGTGTATTGAATCAAATGGAAGATACATTGAACATTTATTATAAATTGCAAATAAATAATATTAAATAAATATTATTTTTTTATTTCTCATATTTGTTTAAATTATAATATATTGTTAGTAACAGTGAGTTTGCAGATATTTACATGAATTCTTTTTTCATATTTTGATGTGGAGAGCTCGCCCCAGAAATTTATTCTCTTATTTTAGTTACATTCCGTAAATTTGAAGAAAGTGTACGAAAAGAATGATTTTGCTCAAATGACTAAAGATTTAGCAAGATACAGATTTGACAATAATTTTGTTTGGATCTTGAAAATACTTATGTAGAACTATAAAACTTTTTTGATAATTGGATAACATTTTTTCAGATCTATCTAGCTAAATTTTTAAATACTTTAACAAAATCATCCTTTCCACGTGTCAAAGAGATCGGTATAAT
The DNA here is from genome assembly GCF_001594115.1 of Trachymyrmex septentrionalis. Taxonomy (NCBI): domain Eukaryota; kingdom Metazoa; phylum Arthropoda; class Insecta; order Hymenoptera; family Formicidae; genus Trachymyrmex; species Trachymyrmex septentrionalis. The sequence continues at coordinate 1,066,605 of NW_017306081.1, read as the reverse complement.
CTGCTGATCATGTATCCAAATAGCAAGGTAACGTTTTAATGACATCTTATTGACATTAAAGACATTAAAACGATATGTTTAATAATGTTTAAGCGTTGATAATAATGCTGCAAAAAGTTTTAACATTTTTGTTACCAATTTTATCGTCTTACATATTTATTTTGAAGATCCAAACAAAATTATTTTCAGATCTGTATCTAGTTAAATCTTTATTGAGAAAAACCGTTCTTTCCATACACCTGTGAATGTAATGCTAATTACAAAAACAATTAAAAACATGAAAATTTTGATATAATTACTGCAGAAGAAAGGAGGCGGTTATAGAATAAGTGAAAGAATTGTGAATTATCACGAGATTTTATATAGCTTGCGTTGTATTCTCGAGATGATTATCAAAATTATTTCTTCACAATTTGCTTAGACGTTATAACATAATTATTAGTCGTTTGTGCTTACTGCGTTGTCGTAAAACTTGAATTTTAGTTTAGCAAATAATGGAAAGTTTAGAAATACGTACTTTTTTCATAATTTTGAGAAGTACTTATGTTGGTATTAATTTTGTAACCTTAATCTAGCTTGAAGGCCTTGAATGTAGCTTTCACATACAAATGATATATATATCTATAAATTTATAGCATAATTGATATCATTTTAACTGGTTAACAAATTTGTACCAAATATAGTTATATGTCACATAAATATATCTATTAAATTATTTCAATAAAATAAAATAGTTTTCGTAATCTCTTTTCTTCGTTTAATTAGAAATTAAAAGCCGGTTTAAATGTGAATATTATTTATGTAATAACTACTTAGTATTCCGCGAGAGAAAGACATTTTCACGAAATGCAATAGAAATAACGATAGTATATCGGACAACATCAATTAGAAGTTGTAGAATGATGGGATGACTCGTTCTCTTAACAGCTTCACTTTATCCACGATGCGGTTTGTCCGCAGTTTTGCGAGACGTCGCGTCGCCGTCGCAAGTGCGGCGTTTAATTACCGTTTCTTTCGAATTAAATTAATTCCGCACTGAATATGCCAAGGATTTAACACGAAATTAGTTGACGCTCGATAGAATTGGTCCCCGTCTGCGTCGTTTGTCTGCTAATTGGATGTAAAAACTCAGACTCAGGGAAGATAACAAACCTCCCCGAGAGAGTTGAGAAACTGAGAAGGGAATCGTTTAATTCGTTGGAAAATTTATGCGGTCGATGGATCGCCAGCGCTAGGCCAAATTTGCAAGAATTTTATAATGGCGAGATATTCGAAATTTTTTCAAGATTTCTGTGCTAATAATATTAGGGATAGGAGCGTGGATGATATTTGTTTGGAAAATGTTCAATGATGTTCGACACAGAATAGAGAATCGTTGCGGGAAACGGAACCTTCATAAGAGGTAACAAGCAACTCGTCGATACACAAAGAGAGATTCTCTTTTATCCGACCCTTTCCGCGAATTCTCGTTCAAAAATGTTTACCGTTCACTGCCTTCCCGTTCTCTCTCGGCTCAGCGATTTGTATGCATGAGCGAAGTTGCAACGCGACGAACGGTTCATCATTCAAGCAAATGAAGATGCGATATGCTGCACAATGAAAACCCATTTCTTGGATATTTGATTTTAAGATTCCGAAATAGATTGTTGATTTTTATCAGATAATCTCGAGCAAAAAAAACGACCTTTTATCCAAGGAATTAAATGCATCCAGCATCACCCTTTTTGATCGTAGTTTACACTCTCTCTGAGCCGTTGAGGAAAACAGCATACATTTTTTATGATTTCGGACTACATAAAAAGTTGAAAGAATCTTGTATATTTGTGAAACATTTAACAATAAGTTTTTACTATAATAAAATCTAGACTGTATTTTATTAATTTTTTACACGTTGAAATCTAAATACGAATTTTGAGAAAACGTGATATCAACTGTGCCTTAAAAAGCAGATGTTGCAGAATTAAGATAACTAATATCTTGTCAATATACGGAAAGAACGATTTTGCTGAAATATCTAAAAGAGCTATATATATAGACACAGATTTATCTAACTCAATTTTTTGATATTTCAGCAAAACCGTCTCTTTCGTGTAATTATCGAAAAATGCGAATTCATGAACAAAACTTTTGGTTCTATATAGCGCGAAAAAACCTAATAATAAGTCTAAAGCCTAAGACACAATTAAAAAGCACAGGCAATAGGAACAGGGAATAACACATTTGAACTTATCAGAAATTGTATATACCTACTAGATTTAATCAGATAGGTGTAATTTTCTCTGTTCCTCTAATGCCTCTGCTTTTCAATTGTGGGTACGTTAAGCTAACTCATTATTAGTCATTAATAATTCAAAGTATATAAAGACACATTTTTCGAAGAATTGATCATCTGCTTCTTGAAGGTGAAATTATTTAGCAACGAATAGAATTATGGGCCACAAAAGACAACAGTTGGTTATCGCCAGTGAGATCGATGAATCTTGCACCAATATTTATCGCAGGTATTTCGCGTTCCGCGTGTCGCAAGGGGCTGAACTTTATCACCGGATGCGATCAGCCGACTAGCGCGCGCGGTAGATTTATCGACGTTTACAGCAGCAAGGTAACCCTGACATCGATTCCCACCGGGTGTGTTGACAGAGTGATTTCGTAATACAAATAGATGCACGTAATAGTGCTGTTCCTTTGCTCGAATAAAAAAAAGTTGAATCATTTTCAAGTCGATCTTTGTTAAGACGCGTATATGTGAAGGGGAGGAAATGTATATAAAAAGTATTATTGTGAACATGCAAGAAACATGTGTCCAAATTTCTCTACTTCTTAATTCGCCGAAGCTAAGAAGAGTGTATTGAATCCACTCATATCAGTTATATTCGATATCACAAATAAATGGAAACGACCATGGCGGTTATGACGAGTGTATGAATTTTTACAATTTCCTATTTTTACGATTTAGTATTGTTATATTCTTCTTATATGCAAATTTGAATTATTGTTATTAAAACAAATTTGTATTCATTTTATATATATATAATAATAAGTTACGTCACTTTGTGCAATCTTTGAAATTAATTAGTTCTTTTACTTAATAAATTAAGTTGGTTTCACAGACCCAATGTCAGTAACTGTGTTACAGATTATGACGTCAACTTTGGGGGAGATTTATTACGTTTTTCGAACCTCATCTCTTTTAATCTCTTTTTAAATGCAAACTATAATAGATTCGATTTGATCGAAATTAATAAAAAATCTATAATTTCTTTCGTAATTTCATGCACTCGGCATCTGGACGAAAAACTCGTTTGTGTAATTTTCCCGAGCAAAAAATATTAGAAAGCATTTATTCGTTCGCATGTCAATAATTTCCACGCTGGCGTGTCATTAGCGCGCCGCTGACATTTCCAATGGAAGCGGAGCATTTGTAGTGATAATTTGTTTTTGAACAAGATAAAACCCACATAATTACTAAGCTTGAATATTTTTCCTTTATACAATGAAAAACCACGTCTACATTACTCCAATTATTGACCTTTTTACAATAGCACTTTGTGATGAAAGTACAAATAGACTATCACACTAATGTACTTCTTCTAGTCTCTTTCGAAGGGATTGCTTGTTTCAAGGTAACTTCTCTTGTCGCAATCTTATGCGCATTTGTAAAAAAGAACGCCTTATCGTTGTGAAGAAAAAGCTTACTTATTTTTTTATCAAAGCGACAAGCAAAATATACTTCGACACGAGTTAGAGATAAAACCAAAGAAACTTAAAAACTTAAATTAAAAAACCCTGTAAAAACCAGTATTTTTAAACTTTGGACATGAAAGTTTTTTACTCGGATATATATTTTCTTTGAATATTTAACGCCATATTATTATTCTAGAATTCAGTTTTTCATCCGAAATATTCAGTGTAGTTATAAAGAATCAAAACATAGTACAATGACTAAGTTGCGGTGGCCATGGATATACTTAGATTCAGTTTCGAAAAGACGTTATCAACTCACCGCATACAACGCAAAGTTTCCGCCTTGATATATTTATAAAGTTATAAAAACAAATGATATAAAATAAGACAAAAAATAACATAAATATTAATAAACATTTCAACAATAAATATCAAGAAAAATGAATTCTATGTAATTTTTTTTTAGGAAAAACAGTTTTTTTTTTATCAAAATTCTCAGTTACGATGAACAGTCATTTCATTCTTAGTTGTTGACGATATTTAATGTGAAAATTTTAACATATTTTGGCACGTTATGTATTAAAGTTAATATGATCATTGACAAATTATGATGGTTTATTTGAGTTTGAAATAATTAAAATCATAACATTTTTTATTGAATAGGAAATATCAAAAAAACAACCGAGGACTTTCGATGAATCTGATACTGTGAGACACTATGGATTGATTATAACATTATGGACATAATTATGATCATATATTGACTTTATCAACTTGTTACTGTAACATTTATTATATTTTAACTTGATGCGATTGATGAAGATTTTTGTTAAGTCAAAACTAGTTTCGCCTGTAATTTTAATGTAGGTATCGACACATTAAATTTAATTACAATTAACATCCTGTATTTTTAATTTTTATCTCATCTTCAACTGTTTTTATTATTAGAGTTTATACTGCAAAATCAAATCCTCTTATTCCAAAGTAAAAAGAAATCTTTTTTTTTTTAATCTTTGAAATCCACTGTCCCAGAGTTTTTACGATGACACAATTAATTTCTTTAATTGATTGATTGTAGTATACGCAAATTTCGATTAGATCGTAGTGCGTGAATATATAGATTGCGTTAAAACAGATCTATCAATTAATACATATATGTAGTTCCTTCATGCTTTCGCGCCTTATACTCGTGCTATCATTAAATATGTATGAGAAAATTGGAACGGAAAATTATATTTCGCATGGTGATTGTTTAAATCAGATTCACAACGATACATTCATCAGAATTTGAAAATACATGTTTAGCGCGATATTTGGTAATTGCGTATGGCTGCTGTTAATCGAATTACACAATATTTAAATTGCAATAAAAAGAAATTCGATTTCCTGAAACTCTTTCGAAGGTTTAACCTACATAGCGTTATCGTATCGCTTGCTCAGACACATTAGTTTTTCCACGAACGGAACTTTCGCCATGATTTCATTTTGCTATGATTAATTATACTTAGTTGTTTAGCTTCTTCGTATAATTGTCTCACGATATTATATTGCAAAGGTATGACCTCAAAAACAGCTTTTTTTATACTTCTTAAGTTAATTAACTTTAAAACGAACTTACTTCATCTATATAATCAACGAATGCGTGTTCTCACGCGAAGGTCTTTGGGAACGTGCATAACGTCAAATTTTCCCGTTGAATTAGTATATTTTGCTCTGCCAAAAATTGTCGGCGACCTTTAATTTGAAGAAATCTTCGCGGTAATTCTACGGATATCTTAAATCTCAAGTTAGCATGCAATTTCCTTTCTGTGAATTCAGCTCTGCAATGTAATATACCGCGTTCTTCTATACTAATTAGATTTGCGAGGAATGTGACCATTTGTGCAACACATAAATTTGTTAATAATATGTTACAAAAATATAATTCAACTATATAATAGTAATATGAAAAATAAGTAACTGGATTAACTTTAGCTCTCTTGGAAAAATGTTTTAAATAAATATTATATTACACGATTGTTTAATTAATTTCAGAATAACATTGGTATCCATAAATACAAGTTTTCACATAATATTGTATAATGGAGTATTACTTAAAAAAACGGAGACTATAATGTTTTTTGTGTTAAAAAACATGAATGTCTGATAAACAATGCATTTAATTGACAAAACTTTCAACTACTAAACAAATAACAAATTATCATTATTCTTGGCAATCTTCGAGTCGCTTGCTAACTCACTCTCACATTGTTTGCTCGTCGCTTTTTACATTTTTCGCGGCGTTTTATCAAGTAAGGGTCATCGAGAAATCTTATTGTCATTCGTGCTTGAAGCTTTGCGTCACGTCATAGCGGTTGCGTGCCAGCCACGACTCTGAAATACGCCTCATCGCCTTGAAATTCACTGCCTAGAGTGTGGTGTATCGCTCCCTCCCTTCCGGTCTTCGCACGCATCCACTATTTTGCTGGCAGGGCGAGAGACATACCTTACGAATACATTTCTCACTGTCAACATAATCCTATAATGCTGTTTTAATGTCACGAGCGAAATAACTTTTCTGAATTACCATAAAAAATTTCATCAACTAGCACTGGCTATCATAATTTCAGGTAATTAAAAAATGAACAATAATAAGTTATTCTAGACAGCTATATGAATAAAATTAAAGGAGAAAAATGAATAAAATTAAAGTAAGAAAAGAATCAATACGGTCAAGGCTAGATAATTAGTAAGAAAGATGTGCATTAAAGATTTATATAAAAAATGTTATTTAGATAACATCTAGCCTTGATTATATTGGTTCTTTCCTTATTTATTTACAAAACGGATTTGTTATAGTTATATTGCTGTAGACACAAAGATTTATAAATACAAAATTTTCGGAAGGTTTACTATTAGTAAGAGCAGACAATGAGCTTGTTATACATTAGAAATCTTCTAATCAGAGCCTGACTAAAGTGAATTGAATTAGTCTTATGATTGTGGATATCAGTTATGAATCATTCACATTTTCGGAAAATGAGAAAAAAAAAGAGAAAATAGAAACAAAATAGGATAGCAACTAAAATAGGATAACTTTGACTCAAAATCGGCGTTGCTTGCTTTTTCTTTCAAAATTTTGATTAATACTCAAATAACACGCATATCAAAATCGTAAGACATTAAAAAAATATCTTAAAAACATTTGGAGATATTTTATGGTCTAATCTTAAACATGCGTGCTGTCTAGGCATTTCTTAAAAATTTAGGCCAAGTTACTCCGACTAGGCCAAGGTTATCTCATTTTAGAAAAGGAAAGCAAATGCTATCTATTCGCTATTTTTTATTCACTTTGGCCAGACTTTGATTAGATAGTCTCAACTATGCTTTGACAGATTACCTTGATGTTGACCCTACGATTCAGAAACAACAACTTTAGAACAGTGTCTAGAACTACGCCGGACATTGTTCAATATGTCCGGATAGAACTTAATGGCGGCTGTAAATCACTCATGGTGATCATGTGCGATGCTTAGGGAAAACAAACGGAAATGTAACCTCATAATCATCGCGGAAGATAGCAAAGCTGATACATTTGTCAACGTCATTGTTGAGTTGAGCTTTGAAATCCTCATAGGACATAACTTGAACGTTTCGGCTAATTGCCTCAATAATATCATCGATCGACCATTCAATTTCTCGGTTGGCGAATTCTCTTGAGCTCATGAGTATTCGTTAATTACATTAATTTCTTGTCTGGCTAAACTGGAAAACTACGATATGAATCTTAACGCGGATCGATAGAGCCATCCTAAATTCCTTCTAGCCGCGAACTTTCCGCGAACAAAATGACGCCCGGATTGTAGGGAAGAGAATTATCCGATTCGCTTTGTGCCCGGATGGGTGAAGGCTGAATTTAGCTTACTTCGACAAAGTTGGTATTATCAAACCACGCTTTATATTCATGCTTTGCGCGCCGGAAAACTTTGTCGCGCTATCAGCTTATAATCACATTCTGAAAAGCAGTGCCTCTTTGGTACTTTTCCTGTCTCTCTCTTTAAAGACATTACACCTGTTAGAATAATTTTCGTCACGCGAAGCTAATAACCATGATTTCAAAGTCGAAATTTTGATATCGAGTATTTATAATACATCATTTGTGCGAGATACGATCAACGAAGAACGCAACCTTTGAACTACGAAATATCTATTCAAACTTTTTAAATTCTAAATACATAGTATAATATGACTCAAATAATACAAATTAATCGAAATTATGTTGAAAAGGACTACGAACTGTAAGAAAAAGATTGAATATAAATAACAAGTATAATATAATTAGAACTAAACAAAGTAAAAATAATCTCATCAGAACGATACAAACTAAAGTCATAAGAACTATACAAACGATGTGTCGACTCCGATCGAATCATTATCAATGTTTAATTAAACATATAATTGTATAATAAATAATTGATATAAATATATTTAAATTATGAACAGCTTAATACTAAAACTAACAAAAAGAAAAAATACAGACTTCTGATACATAGATGTAAAAATTGGTAGCTTAATCGTATCTTCAAGATGGTACGCTGATATTAAATCGAAGACGCTCCTTTTTCAACAATGTCATTGCGTGTGTACAATAATGCTGCTTATTTGCTTCTAACGTATCGCAATTAATTCACGATAGAATTACATAAAGTCAAAGTAGAAAAACGGTGAGATTATATAATAGTCTGTTATATTTCTTTACTTTATATATTCTCACTTTTTGAATTTATCTTTTTATTTATTGTACGATCAAATTAATTTCATACGTTTATATTCTTATATCAATTATTTTCATATTTTTATATTCTTATATCAACAGACTATTATCTCATCGTTTTTATCTACTTTGACTTTATGTAATTTATAGCTTTATGTAATTCAGAGGGATTTAGTTGCAATCGATTTTCAGCATGGTTTCTGCCCTGTATTTCACCAATCCGCGCGCAGCCTAAATGCCGATCGGGCGGACGACTTTGTGACGAACTTCCGCATGGAAGTCGTACGTCCCCAAGCAGAGGAGGAGATGGGGTGAAAGTCGTACGTTCCTATGCGGAGAGATGAGGTAGAATAAATAATTTAAAAAATAGATAGACTATATATTTTTCGATCTCCCCCGACTTATTATCACTATTTAAGTCATAACAAAGATTATTATCGACATTGCAGCCGAAAAATGTCGAAATTCAGAAAAAGTCCTATTCTGCATAATTATTCAATCATTTTCTTATGGTTCATAGCTCTTCTCAACATAATTTCGATTAATTTCTAAATTCTATTTGAATCTTAAGTTATATCGTAAATAAATTGGAAAATTTGTCGAACTAATTCGTGTAGCTTTATATATATTAGGTGTACAAAAAAGTTCTGAGCTTTTTTTTGTAAAATTCAATCTTTATTTAAAAACAAACGAAAAAATATTAATCAGCGAAATATTCTCCTTTTCGAAATAAGCTCCTTTTCAGTTTGCGCAGAGTTTATATCCAGCAGTGCTTGCAATTCGTCCGTTTCAATCTTTTCAGGGCGTC
>NW_017306081.1:1051919-1057260 GCF_001594115.1 Trachymyrmex septentrionalis | reverse complement strand
AACGTTACTACTCTCATTTATTTTCCTTATTATATCGCAACGTAGCGTGCTAACGAGAACTGCTCTTAAAACGTACATTGACCCAGTCTATCGATCATTATATGTACTTCCGGATTGATATCATCCTGGAATAAATAAAGTACACAGCTCTGTATTTACATTTCTTAACAAATATGCCCTAACATGCTCCTTGAGTCGTTTCATGGTCACGCATACTCTTATACGTGAAATAAGATCTTTTAGCGCAAACGAATGCTCGTTTATTTATTCAATCGCATATTCGCCTTCATTCATTAAGTATTCTACATATCGTAATTTAATATAAAATTGTGTAGCAGTAGCAACAAATGCAACCTTCAATATTACACTCAAAAAAGCGGACAATGGTAGCAACCATAAATGTGACAATTATACCAGTTTTATATGTAGAATTAATATGCATAGTAGAATAAACTATTCTACAGTTACAATAACTGTAAAAAATAGTTTATTCAATATTATTTATTTATATATATATAGGGTAAGGTGATATAATTTTAAACGTGGTATAATTCTAAACAAAATAAAATTTGAATCCAATTTTCGAGGCTCAAGTTTGGTAACCTTTTTATTGTGCGAGAGAGAGACTAAAAGGTATCTACTAACAAGAAAAAATGCAACTTGAACCTCAAAAATTGAATTTAAATTTTATTTTGTTTAGAATTGGGTAAAATTCCCTTTACACACAGTCAGCCCCAAATGATCTCCAATTTACCTTGACCTTGTTCTTGACCCTCAAGGAAATCAAGGTCACTGATCTTTTCCGTCGCTCGTTATTCATTAAAAAGTTATAAACAAAACAATTTTTATGAATAATATGTAATTTTTACACAAGGTACGAGGGTCGTTTGAAAAGTCCGTGCAAAGTCACTGCTGATGGCACTACTGGCGCGTATCAAGGTTAGATTTAGTTAGTAGCATCTCTTGGAGGAACACACACCAAGTTACAGCCAGATCGGTCTATTTGTTTGTGTTTGGCATTCATTTGAATCGAGGAAGTCGAGGGATTTTCAATAACGCACCAGCTCACACCTCAGCAGTTGTGGTCGCAAAATTAATGGAATTAGGGTTCCAACTCGTCTCACATCCCCCCTATTCTCCAGACTTGGCTCCCTCGGACTACTATTTGTTCCCCAATATGAAGAAATGGCTGGCGGGAAAAAGATTTTATGGAAACGAGGACGTGATTGCAGAAACAAACCCCCCTCGACTTCCTCGATTCAAATGAATGCCAAACACAAACAAATAGACCGATCTGGCTGTAACTTGGTGTGTGTTCCTCCAAGAGATGCTACTAACTAAATCTAACCTTGATACGCGCCAGTAGTGCCATCAGCAGTGACTTTGCACGGACTTTTCGAACGACCCTCGTACATTTTTCAGCAGTATTTTCCCTTGACAGAGAGAGATGGGGATAGACCTCGCTTCGTGCGGAGAGTCGTGCGTCCTTTGACAAAGGGGGAGGTGAAATGAAAGTTATTTCGCGTGAAACGTCGTGCGTTCCTTGGCAGAGGACGGGGGGGGGAGGTGGAGTTAAAGTCGCTTCACATGGAAGTCGTATGACTCTGAAGCAAGGGGGTGAAACTCTGTTGACGAAGCTCAGGTGAAGGCAAAAAGAACAGAGCGTGTGCAAAGAACCAAAAGATACTACTGATTAAACAAACGTGGTCGTTACATGTGTCGATATTGATTAAACAAAAAACCAGCGCGTAGCGCTGATATGCGGCGTTAGTGGCGACACAACATGTATTGCTCGTAATCCATAGGTGGCAGGACAAATCTCAACAAACTCGCTTCGCGTGAAAAGTTGTACACTCCTTTGCAAGGGGAGGTGAGGTGAAACTCAAGGGAAAATACTGCTGAAATATGTACCTCGTGTTTGAAAATTACATACTAATATTCATAACAATTATTTTGTTCATAACTTTTTAATTAATAACGAGCAACAAGAAAGGTCAGTGACTTTGAGTGTCAAGGACAGTGGAAGGTTATGGGTTGGAGCTTAGGGGTTGACTGTGTAAAGGGAAAGTTTTACCATTGCCATCACTATAATTTTTTAAGTGTCTTTAATAAAGAATATATAGAAAAGTCGATATCTTTTCAAACAGGTAAAATGATGTTGGCTCTCTCTCTCTCTTCCCCTCCTCCCTCTCCCCCCTCTCTCTCTCTCTCTCCTTGAACTACTAAAATAATAAACAGCATACAGACCAAATTGCAGAATGTTATTGCAAATATTGTTCAAATTGCAAGTAATTTTTGCCTGTATATCTTTTTACTCTATACATTGTCGATTATTTCTCAAGGCAAAACTGAGCGCATTTTGCTATCCTTGTTACAAGAATCCAAATTAATTCGGCCTTAGCGTGCGATAAAAGTTATCTGCAGTCTATCATAGATAAAGAAAGTGACACGCACATGAACTCGGTTGAATATACAAAACTGCGCCCGCATACAAAAAAAAAACGGAAACTTTCCATTTTGTTCCGCATGGCCTTAACAGCAATCACAGAAACATCTCCTTAAACTTTACGTCGCGGCGTTGCGTGCCTGACGTGATTCGCCTTGAAATGTGCAGCGAGACCAAGGGGATATTCCTCTTTGTCATTGTCACCGTCGCTCTAATGGGGCTTTCGGATTATTCAGCTGTGAAACGCCACGATTTTATAACGCGAGAAATACAGTTTCCAACCGTTCGCAAGATGCGCGATCTCACCGCAACTTTTCGATGAGAAAAACTTCTCTCTAGCGATTCACCATTTGGTTACCATTTTTCACGCCATTTCACACCGCGAGATCTCTCGTCGCATCCAGTACGCTTGTTTCTTTAAACCACTTGAGTATAAAAAAAATTCGTGGTGTCGTGCAAATGCACTTTCCCAATTGGATTTTTGTCTTTGATAAATCTTCTTACTCATTTGGTCATTAACATAGTAGTGGCTGGAAGATCATTTACTTTAATGAAGCATAAAAACAATCGTAAATTCTATTTTGCTATTTCTTCAATAGCTATTTTTATGCGAAGAAAAAGTTAATTTATGATTCATAAGATTAGAAAGAAATTTAAACCGAATGTGATGTTTACGACGTAGTAATACGCAAAGCGTTGGTTTCAATTTACATTTGCATTTAACGTTTGACTTTGCAACATTATGTAATAGAAATACGCATACTGCTCTAATATCACACCGTATAAATAGACAATCATGCGCTCCTAATTTATTTCTTATGATATAAAAAACGTAATTTGAATACACATGTATATGCTATCACGCTAGTGTTACAACATCGATAGAAAACTGTTTGGTTTCAGATTATTTTGAGTTTGTTATGCTCATGAGAGATCGCGTACAAACTCGACAAGTTTACATTCTCTACGGTATTTATCTTCGTTGCGCATTGTGTTCGCAACTCGATTAGGATTGACTTTTCGATTTCGACATGTCGCGTGCAACATTCGCTCGCGACGTGACCTTGAAAAGGTCCGCCCTGCACCTGACGCGACCCTGTCTCTCCTTTTGTTTCTGTCTGCCTCAAGGTCGTAAGCGATCACATTATTCTCTGTCGTTTTTCGTGCTTCCCGAGCCTCGACATGGTTTATACCACGTTCCGTTTAAGCCGCGTTGCATGCCATGCCCGAGTTTGCAATCCTGAAGTCGAACCACCATTATCGCTCCCTGACAGTTAAGGTAGAGTAGGGCTAGTGTTGTGACAGTTGTTTGTTAAATCATTATAAATCTTCACACAATTATGATAGACTAATGGTAAATGCTTTAAAATTTTGCATGTTCAAGGAGATGCTGGAGTGACCAAATTATTGGGACTTTGCAGATCGATATAAATCTCCGAATTTATTGAACGAAATTAAAAATCTTCTTATAACATTAAATTAGACGCAAAATTTGATGATGCTGCAATAGACTTTATACTAAAATCAAAAAAAAGTTAGAAACTTATGTTTTTTCAATTCGTAGAGCTATCACTTGACGGAAATGTTTCCTTAATATAAAAGTTTTACAGCTCGTATGAACTAAACGACAGTGCAGCACCAAGCATATTACGTGTACAAACAATACTGAGTTTATAAAACTAAAATTAAAAGCTTAAAAAGAAATATTTATATCGATCTGTAAATGACTTGTATACGAAGGTTCGAAATGGTAAACAAAGTAATAATTGTATCTAGCAATAGATTCGATCTTCCAAGAGATGGCGTTGCTATATATTAGATAAGGGATGAATACGTTTGAGTGAAACACAACGATATATAATAAATATAAGAAATAAATAAAAGATGTCACTATTATTAAATTTGGAATTAAAAAAAGTCTGTACTATCGATCAAGTTCGGCCGTCGCTTCAGAGTATCCCCTTAATACAATATATCTCGTAAATAAGAAAAAAAATGTGACGTTAATTACAAGGATGCAAAGTGTGGGAATACACATCTCCATTTCCCGTTCAGATTATCGACAGTACACTGTCACAATCGTTTACAAAAAAAACATTTAATTCGCTCGCAATGGCGAAAGATAATTCCGACGATCCTGCTCGAGAAGTAGGACACGTTAGTATCCGTCCTTCAAAATTCTCTAAGGAAAAACCGGTAATATGGTTTATTCAGATTGAAGTGCAATTTGCGAACAAAATCACGCAGGACCTTACTAAATTCTATCATGCGCTACAGGCTCTCAATGCAGATATACTCGCTGAGATAAGTGAATTAATCACTAATCCTCCTGCATCTAATAAACAAAACATTAAAAACACGCATTTTGAGGGAGTTTCATGACAGCGAAGAAAAACGTCTGAAAATATTATTAAATCAGACGGAATTCGGCAATCAACGCCCGTCTCGTCTTTCAAGACACATGAGAGGTTTCGCGGAAAACAAAGTATCCGACAAACTTCTCAAATCTCTATGGATGCAACGTCTCTCAACTAATACGCAAACAATACTTTCCACTAGCGAGGATACATTAGAAAAGCTCGCAACAATGGCGGATCGGATTCACGACATAATTTCTTCCAACGTTTGCATGGAAGTTACTTCCGCAGCTGCAGGAACATCATCCTGGAAAGGCCAACTTTATGAAATTATCAAAAGGCTAGATCGCATGGAATCAAAATATTGTAAGGCATCTCCTCGGCGACGCGAAAGATCGAGCAGTAGGTCCCGCGCAAGATCCGCATCAGCAAGCTCTGGACACTGTTGGTATCACAAATGCTTCAGCCAGAAAGTAGTCAAAAAGTGTACTTCGTGTGGTTGGAATGAATCCGACAAAAAAGAGGAAAACTAGAGGCC